>NC_090369.1:2037600-2307105 GCF_035084215.1 Heptranchias perlo | reverse complement strand
TATTCCGTTGGAAAGTGCCTGGGAGGATACTTGCCTCCCGTTCTCCGAAAGCAACGATGCAGGAAACAAGAATAAGGACAATAAAAAAAAAATACAGATGCTGTGGTTGAAATGAAGACACAGCCACACTTTACAATCGAGCGTAAAGAGAGAACTTTTAGAACCTGGGGGGGGGGGGGTTTTTTTTTTTACCCCGACTGATCCGAACCCCCTCTACCCACAAACTGCCTCATTCCCTTGCAGCCCCTCGAGCCTCTTCCGCTGTTCAATTAGATCACGTACGATCTGTACCTCAACCCACTTTGCTGTCCTTTCCCACCCCATTTTCAAGCTTTTTCAACCTTACACAGAGAGTGGTTAGAATGGAATTCTCTGCCACCAACTATTTTTGAAGCCCTCCATAAATTCTTTTAAAAGGGAATTAATCCAGGAGTGAGCAGGAATAGGCCGGGTGGGATATCGAAGGGTACGGGGAGCGAGCGAGCGAGATAGATAGATCAGGCCGGGGGGGATATCGAAGGGCGAGGAGAGAGAGATCAGGCCAGGAGGGATATCGAGGGGTGAGGAGAGAGAGATCAGGCCGGGAGGGATATCGAGGGGTGAGGAGAGAGAGATCAGGCCGGGAGGGATATCGAGGGGTGAGGAGAGAGAGATCAGGCCGGGAGGGATATCGAGGGGTGAGGAGAGAGAGATCAGGCCGGGGGGGATATCGAAGGGCGAGGAGAGAGAGATCAGGCCGGGGGGGATATCGAAGGGTGAAGAGAGAGAGATCAGGCCGGGGGGGATATCGAAGGGTACAGGGAGCGAGATCAGGCCAAGAGGGATATCGAAGGGTGAGGAGAACGAGATCAGGCCGGGAGGGATATCGAAGGGTAAGGAGAGCGAGATCAGGCCGGGAGGGATATCGAAGGGTGAGGAGAGCGAGATCAGGCCGGGAGGGATATCGAAGGGTGAGGAGAGCGAGATCAGGCCGGGAGGGATATCGAAGGGTGAGGAGAGAGAGATCAGGCCGGGAGGGATATCGAGGGATACGGAGAGCGAGGAGTGTGGGACGAGACTAAGCAGCTCGAGTGGAGATAAATGCCGGTACAGGTTAGATGGCCTGAAGGGCCGGTTTTCTGTGCTGCAATGCTCTGCTTGGGAGGAGGCGCCGAGGCCCAAGGCTGGAGTTGGTGGTTTAAGGCCAGCTGTACCTCTGTACTGAAGGTGAGCTCGTAGCCCAGTGTGGACACGTCATTTTCCAGCAGGTACACCAGCCCTTGGTAAAAATGATAATCTTCACTTTCCATGTCCGTATACCTGTGAAGAGAAACGAGGTTTAAATTAAAAAATCTGAACGGCCTACGCCACCCCTGGCAATTATTCCCTCCCTTCGCCCAAACCCATCACCTACACCAGTGATAACAGGCTGCGGACGCACTCCCAAGTCCCCAGCTAATCTGCAACCAGCAGCTGGGAGCCTCCAAATATGACTGGCCCTCGGATTTCCCCCTTACTTGTGGGGGAAGCGTTTGACGTTTATTCTGCCCCTCAGCTGCAATGACCCGCTCGGGCAGAGTCCAGCGCAACGACCAACAAGACTTGCCAAACGGGACAATCCGACTGTCCTCGTCGGCATCAGGCAAACGTACAGCGGGTGGAGAAGAAACACCGTTCTCACGCGGCGGTGTCGGGGACTCAGGAAGACAAGGAGGCCGTTCAGCCCCTCGAGCCTGTTGCGCCATTCAATCAGATCACGGCTGATCTGCATCTCAATTCCATCCACCCGCCTTGGATCAGTAACCCTGACCCAACAAGTTGTGTTGGGTTTTTTGTTTCTTGCTCGGGTGGGTTAAGAAATTAACTGAGAGACAGCAAATCAATTTGCCTGAAGAGTGGAGCGAGGAAGTGAATCGAACAGCAAGCCTCTTCATCGATTAACTCCTCGGGTCTTCCGATGCCCCCAACAATCTACTCCCTCTGCTAGGGTTGGGGGGACTGAGGAGTAACCTGGTCCTTCCTCTACTCCATCGGCTGTGAAGCACTTTGGGAACCTCCCGAGGTCGTGAAAGGTGCAAAAGGAATGCAAGTCTTTCTACCTCATTAAACTAGAAAGAGTGCAGAAAAGATTTACTAGGATGCTACCGGGACTTGATGGTTTGACTTATAGGGAGAGGTTAGATAGACTGAGATTTTTTTCCCTGGAGAGTAGGAGGTTAAGGGGTGATCTTATGGAAGTCTATAAAATAATGAGGGGCACAGATAAGGTCGATAGTCAAAATCTTTTCCCAAAGGTAGGGGAGTCTATAACGAGGGGACATAGATTTAAGGTGAGAGGGGAGAGATACAAAAGGGTCCAGAGGGGCAATTTTTTCACTCAAAGGGTGGTGAGTGTCTGGAACAAGCTGCCAGAGGCAGTAGTAGAGGCGGGTACAATTTTGTCTTTTAAAAAGCATTTGGACAGTTACATGGGTAAGATGGGTATAGAGGGATATGGGCCAAGTGCAGGCAATTGGGACTAGCTTAGTGGTATAAACTGGGCGACATGGGCCGAAGGGCCTGTTTCCATGTTGTAAACTTCTACGATTCTATACCTGGCCGTACCTGACTGATTTGCCCAGGATGTGCTTGTAGAAGGAGCGGGTGAAGTAGCACTCGAGCAAGCGATTGTCGTAGACTGCCTTTGCCACGATGCGGCCCACGAACTTGAAGTAGCTGAGGTGGTTGGGGTTACAGTGGGACGACGGGTTGATGGTGTACGTGACTCGGTCGCCTGGCGACGTCCTGAACAGCGCGTACATGGGGTTGAACATTTCCCTGGAGATAATCATGTACCACTCGCGCAGCAGGCCGCCCGCATCCTGTCCCTCCTCCCCTTCGAACACGATGTACCTGGAAAGCAAGGCGGCTTCTGTTAGATTTCAAGACGAGGGGTGCCCGACATAGAGAACAGAGTTAAAGAAACCATCAACTGTGTGGATTGGACTGTCCCCTCGCCTGACTGGAGTGGGAGGTGTCCAGTGGACTCAGAATTGACCCACCCCACCAAAACAGTGAGAGGCACTCAACGTGGGACCAAGAGAGGCTGCGGTTCAACATCTAGGAGGTGCAGTGATCGGACTGGGCTCTGGTTAATGGAGAGGGTGCCGTACCCACACTCCTGCAAGCACTGCTCTTCCCCCCCATTTAACTTTCTCAATGGGTGCCAGGTAGAAGCAGAGTCAGTGAATTAGACAGCAGGGTAAGGGAAATGGGTCCCCATTACCTCCACAATAAATCTACTGCAGCTGACAGAGAGAGAGAGAAAAGAGTGTGAGAGAGAAAAGAGAGAGAGAGTGAGAGAGAGAGAGTGAGAAAAGAGAGAGAGAGTGAGAAAAGAGAGAAAAGAGAGAGAGAGTGAGAGAGAAAAGAGAGAGAGAGTGAGAGAGAAAAGAGAGAGAGAGTGAGAGAGAAAAGAGAGAGAGAGTGAGAGAGAGAGAGAGAGAGAAAAGAGAGAGAGAGAAAAAAAGATAAAGGGGCACAGAGGAGAGATGCATACATAGAGAGGAGGGGCGAGACACCGATACAGAGAGAAAGAAAGAGAGAGAAAGATCTTACCTGACAATGGGTTAACCACTTCTCCAATGTCACTTTAACCTCACACTCAAATCACTAAAGTCATCGGGCCTCTCCACCCTTTTGCACCATCCCAGTAAACGGACACGTCCCACTTACTGCGCCGTCTCCCGGTTGAATTTATTCGGTCAAAACTTCAGTCTCTTTCTCCTCCCTCCCTCCCTGGAAGCTCAGCTCTATCTGCCTTGTATTTACTGGTTCACCCTAGCCGAAGTTCATGAGTCTGAAGGTTTGTTCCTGGTGCTGTCGCCTAACTGGTGAGATAAAGCCCAAGTCAGAAGGCAGGGATCGGTCCGTACCAGTAACTTGAGATAGATGCAAATTAATGGGAACAGGGCCGTAAACAGCGGGTGCCTTTAATAACAGCGGTGTCAACAGCCACTCCGTTAAACCTCATACTTTGCCCACAAGGTTCTGTACAATGCACCCCAGTGGCCCAAGGAGACGCAAACCGCGGGCGCTCCTGATCTACGAGCTTTTAAAAATCCAAGTGTCATCTGACGACTAAGTCCCCAATTTATCAGGTTCTCTCCGACTCTCTTCATGCCCTGCACCGTGGGGCTCAGCCCAGTCGCAGAACTTTCTCTACAAAAGGAAAGAGAGATTTAAGCTGGGAGTTTAAGAGGTTGTGTCCTTACAGCCTGTTCTTCATCTCCTCGGGGGACTTCCTGTGGAGCTCCCGGTACGAGTCCTCGAAGACGTGGTCCCTTCTCACGTGCACCGCCAGATCCTCCTTACGGATGCCTTCGTCCAAACGCTCCAACTCTTGCCGAAAGTACCTGGCCAAAAAAGAAGCAGGGCAGGCGGGTCAGCCTGGGGTGGGGGTCCAGGGCGGAGCTACCCTACCACGTGTGAAACTCGCACCCAAGGTGGGAGGAGAAGTGAACCATTCTGCAGCGCTCACTGCCACACAAGGATCCTGTGATGTTTCACTCTCGCTGGAGGTCTCCACAGCGGAAGAGTTCAGTCAAGATCTGAGGCGGCTCTGAACTGGTCTGGTTTGGCCAGATCCTGGACCGTAACATTCAAATTGGGGAGAAAATACAAGCATCCAACTCCACCAATGGTATACTTGTACCATCCGTGAGGATTGAGAGTCAAACAGACCCTGCGACTGTTAAATAGCAAGGCCGGGTGGAACAGTTACAATTCTCTGACCTGCTGTAAATGCACAGCTGACTGGAAATCGGCACTTCACAAAGTCCGCTCCCACATCAGATTCAGTGGCTTTGTTCTTTCACAGATTGGCCCCTCCAGCTTCCTTCCCTTCCCTCTTTTAAAAAAAAATACTCCAGCCCCCCACACGTGGTTGACTCTTAATCGCCCTCTGAAGTGACCCAGCAAGCCACTCAGTCGGATCGACACCACGTCTCTTTCCCAGCGCAACTGGGGGTGGGAAATAAATGCCGGCCGAGCCAGCGATGCCCACATCTCGAGTAAGGTGTACAAAGCACCATTGGAAAGGGTCGCTGCAGGTTACCTTCACACTCTCAGGGATAATGGATCATGGCAGAGGTTTTGGGGGAGGGCAAGGAGGAAGAACCTCTGCGGAGGGTCTCTATCTTTGATTAGGGATCGACAGAAATGAAACCCAGTGACTAATCGAGCTTTTTCCACAGCCTTAATCCAGAGTTGAGTTTTAAACGGGCGCCAAAATACTGCCTTTGTATTCCACACTCCCCTTTCACATTAACCTACTTGCGCTTGACATCGAAGTCGAGAATCCGAATGTAATCCACGAGGACAGCGAATGGGCCGTCTGCCAGGTGTGTGGAGGACTGCCGCAGGATCTGGTTCAGCACAGTTCGATGGGTTTCTGAAAAATGGCAACAACTGAAGCTCAAATAGTTGAACTGCTTTACAGCTACATTTACAACCTTAATCTGAGAAACGATTGGACGCTTTTACACCCAATTATTTGCACGGGGGAGAATTAGGTCTTGCGATATTCCATTTGACAAATGCATCCCTGACTCCCTGCATCAAGTACAGCACGGGTTAGATACAGAGTAAAGCTCCCTCTACACTGTCCCATCAAACACTCCCAGGGCAGGTACAGGGTTAGATACAGAGTAAAGCTCCCTCTACACTGTCCCATCAAACACTCCCAGGGCAGGTACAGGGTTAGATACAGAGTAAAGCTCCCTCTACACTGTCCCATCAAACACTCCCAGGGCAGGTACAGGGTTAGATACAGAGTAAAGCTCCCTCTACACTGTCCCATCAAACACTCCCAGGGCAGGTACAGGGTTAGATACAGAGTAAAGCTCCCTCTACACTGTCCCATCAAACACTCCCAGGGCAGGTACAGGGTTAGATACAGAGTAAAGCTCCCTCTACACTGTCCCATCAAACACTCCCAGGGCAGGTACAGGGTTAGATACAGAGTAAAGCTCCCTCTACACTGTCCCATCAAACACTCCCAGGGCAGGTACAGGGTTAGATACAGAGTAAAGCTCCCTCTACACTGTCCCATCAAACATTCCCAGGGCATATGCTATGAAATAAGTCCAGTGCAGCATCTTCAATACATTCCTCAAGGGCGTATCAGAATTCCAATGCACTGTTCCAAATAAAAAGTTAGAAAGATGTTGCCCACCTCTCCTTGCACCTACCTGCAAAGCTCAGGAACTTCTGCGTGTCTGGAGGCAGATTGGAGGATATGTGCATGGACGAAGGCTCGCGGGAGAAGAACGGGTCCAGGGAGGAAGGCGTGGCTGGGGTGACGGGGGCAGGCGAGAGGGGCGGCACCTCGTCCTTGATGTGGGCCAGCTGGCTCTCCCGCGTGTCTCGCACCGGCGGCTTGCTCTCCCTCTCTGTCGCGTGGACGAGGAAAAAGGCCTCGACTGCAGGCTGTAAGACTGTGCGGGTAGAGAGAGAGAGAGAGAGAGAGTCAGTACAAGAGGAAGCTGCACAGAAATGTGTCGAATTGAAGTTTTTGCACACTTGCTGCTCCAATTTTAACACCCGCCCCCCACCCCGCGATCGAGTACCGACCCCAGCGCTCTCCTTACCCAGGACTGCGTGCTGGTCATGTGACTCCTCCAGCTCCTTCAGGCACTCCCCCAACATGTCCCACAGCTCGTCCAGGCTCAGCTGCTCGCTCAGAAGCGGCAACTCTGGCAGTTTCTCGTCCTCCTTCTCCTTCTCGCTCGCCTGGCTTCCTTCAGAACCTGCCCGCAAGAAGAAGAAGAAAAAAAAAAGAGCCTTTCGAGTCACGGAAGACAAGGGGCCGCGGCATCGGAGAGCAGCGCAAGAGTCACTCACACCCTCCAAACCAACACTGCTAGACCAAGGGGTGAAGCAATAAGGGTATAACACATAATTGTATTTTCCCCTTTCTTCTTGTGACCTCTCTCTTCCTGCAATGGAACAGGTTGCCCTCTAAGCCTCAAGGTTGCAACCTTGCAACAATTATCACTTCTACAAGAGGGTTCCCCAGGAACTCAACCCAACCCAACCTTCCGTTCCCTCCGGCTGGGAAGCAAAGCCTCAGCTCCTCGCCACCAACAGCCCGTTCCAGGTTGGACAATTTGGGGAGAGTTTCAGGCACATCTGTCCAGGCTGTCGCACACAGTGGGTTTTTTTTTTTTGGAGCGGGCTACCCAGGCTGGAACGCTTGGAGACGCAGCGCAGCACCCACCAGTCTCTTCACACGTACCCAGCGACAGGGACTCCTGGGCAGCTGGCGATGGCTGATCCACGTCCATGGGGGACTCGTCTCTTCGGGAGCCTCCTTCTGCCGGGTTCGACTCGGACTTTTAGAAAAGAGAGAAAGCAAAAATAATAGAAGGAATCACCAAGCATGGAGGGAAGGTGTTAATGACCCGTACTGGGAGAGCAGTGTAGCTTTACTAAGAGTGCCAGTTTTGGTGTCAGGTTTTAACGTTGAGCTGGGTGTGACCATAACCCATGGCAAGTTGCAACTAAATCTTAAGGACAGTCCACCCTTCTCCCATCTCTACCCTCCAATTATCCACTCTCCGCCCCACAGACTCTCAACCACTTTAGCAATAATATGCTCAGTGATCCTGTGCATTTTCCTCTCTCACATCACTTGCTCCAAATACCCTTCCTACTCTGTTAAAATCCAGGCTCATTGCCCTGTCTCGTCCTTTCCCAGGGACTGTGGAACTCCACCCGACCCCCCCATAACCCACAGGCGATTAAAACTCAAAGCTTGGGCGTTAACCAAACCTCTGCTTACCGACCTACTGCTCGCTTACTCTTTTCAACCTTGGTGCTATCCGGCACTGTGAGCCTTCGCCTAGACTTCTCAATGTAAAAGAGCAATGCAGTCAGATCCTGGCACCAAAAAGGAAGACAGATTTGCATTTATACAGCGCTGTTCATGACCTCAGGACGTCCCAAAGCGCTTTACAGCCAACAAAGTACTTTTTTTTTTGAAGTGTGGTCAATGTTATAATGTAGGAAACGCGGCAGACAATTTGCGCACAGCAAGATCCCACAAACAGCAACGTGATAAATAACAATGTGTGGTTTTTTTTAAATGTAAAGTCGAGGGATAAATATTGGCCAGGACACTAGGGAGAACTCCCCTGCTCTTCTTCAATAGAGTGGCCATGGGATTTTTTACGTTCGCCCCGCCTCGGTCTAATATCTCTGCTAGATTACTGATTTCAGTTGCAATTTTCCTCTCGTCTCTGAAATTGCCATCAACTGGGGAAATACACCTTAGGTGAAGGTGTAAGCTCTCATGATTGTCAAAGTTCTTCAGGGCTGTACGAATAAAAAGTTCGATGCATCAGCCAGTCTTTCCTGAAATACTCTGCCGTTGCTGTTGCTACGACCTGACCTCCGCTAAAGCACAAACTAACTTGGTGGGATTTCTCACGAACTGCTGCGTAAACTATAATCCCCGAAATGGTTAAACTATAAACCAGTGTTCCTCTCACATCCATTCCCCAAAGAGCTGCTCACTGTAGTTTGTACATAAGAACATAAGAAATAGGAGCAGGAGTAGGCCAATTGGCCCCTCGAGCCTGCTCCGCCATTCAATAAGATCATGGCTGATCTGATCCTAACCTCAAATCTAAATTCATGTCCAATTTCCTGCCCGCTCCCCGTAACCCCTAATTCCCTTTACTTCTAGGAAACTGTCTATTTCTGTTTTAAATTTATTTAATGATGTAGCTTCCACAGCTTCCTGGGGCAACAAATTCCACAGACCTACTACCCTCTGAGTGAAGAAGTTTCTCCTCATCTCAGTTTTGAAAGAGCAGCCCCTCATTCTAAGATTATGCCCCCTAGTTCTAGTTTCACCCATCCTTGGGAACATCCTTACCGCATTCACCCGATCAAGCCCCTTCACAATCTTATATGTTTCAATAAGATCGCCTCTCATTCTTCTGAACTCCAATGAGTAGAGTCCCAATCTACTCAACCTCTCCTCATATGTCCACCCCCTCATCCCCGGGATTAACCGAGTGAACCTTCTTTGTACTGCCTCGAGAGCAAGTATGTCTTTTCTTAAGTATGGAGACCAAAACTGTATGCAGTATTCCAGGTGCGGTCTCACCAATACCTTATATAACTGCAGCAATACCTCCCTGTTTTTATATTCTATCCCCCTAGCAATAAAAGCCAACATTCCGTTGGCCTTCTTGATCCCCTGCTGCACCTGCAAACTAACTTTTTGATTTTCTTGCACTAGGACCCCCAGATCCCTTTGTACTGCAGTACTTTCCAGTCTCTCGCCATTAAGATAATAACTTGTTCTCTGATTTTTCCTGCCAAAGTGCATAACCTCACATTTTCCAATATTGTATTGCATCTGCCAAATCTCCGCCCACACACCCAGCCTGTCTATATCCCCTTGTAGGTTTTTATGTCCTCCTCACTCTCGACTTTCCCTCCCATCTTTGTATCATCTGCAAACTTGGATATGTTACACTCGGTCCCCTCCTCCATGTCAGAATGAAGCTGTAAAGGCAGATTCACAAATCATCGGAAACTTTGCAAATCATGCAGACTAGTCGCACTTGCAATGACACCCGACCTGTCAGGTACAAACAGCCATACGCCAAAAAGAGGGCTCGTCAACCAAGGAGTGGCTTATGCACAGCAAGAGACAAAATGACTTGGCAGCCTTGTAACATACAGACCCCAGACCAGGCTTCCTGTTCTGAGATTTAGTGCAGCCAAAGCAAGCACGGTACACACTCCCCGGGAGCACTTGAAGCCGATTTGCCGTTAAGCGTGGAAACTGAGCTGGAAAGGGTTCTGAGCGGGGAACTTTACCAGTCAGTTTGAAGTGCAAGGGGAAGGGAAACAAAGAGAGAAAACCTTTGGTTGGTTACTGTGATACGTTAAATCGCGACAAGGTGGGAAGCAGAGTACGGACCAGGCTTGTCTATATGGACCATCGATGGGGAGAGCCAGGCCAGACAGCAGGCAAAGCATCACCGCGATTCAGAAAAATGCACCAGGTGCAGGGGCAGAGTTTATGCCGGTCCAAGTCTGCTGCAGCCCCGATTTAAGGTCATTGGCAAAAAATCCAGGGGGGAGAATGAGGATTATTTTTAATAAACGCGGTGAGTTATGAAGATCAGGAATGCGCTGCTTGAAAGGGCAGAAGCAGATTCAATAGTAACTTTCAAAAGGGAATTGGATAAATACTTGAAAAGGAATAATTTGCGGGGTTACGGGGAAAGGGCAGATGTGTGGGACTAATTGGACAGCTCTTTCAAAGAGCTGGCACAGGCACGATGGGCCGAACGGCCACCTACTGTGCTGCAGAATTCTATGAAAGGTGTCCCTTCCCCATTTTCTCCCCCCGCCAAGGCAATGACTCGTATTGGAATACACTGGACATCAGCAGCCCCTGCACCAGTCCCCCTGTGTCAAACTGGACATCAAGCATTGGTGAGATACCTGACTTTGGGGAAGTGGAGTGCAACAGCCGAGAGCTGTCCCAGTCTCCCCTGACTATCAGGAGCAGGAACTCTGGCTGGGCTTTTCTGTCCCCTATCCTAGGGATTTGCAGGACGATCGCAGCACCCCCGGCCAACGTAACAAAGTCCGAGGTTCAAACCTGGGACCCCCTCTGGTCGCATCACGTGCTGGGGCTCTCTCGAATTCAGCTTAAATAAAAAAAAAAGGGGCAAAATAACTATGGAGGAGCAGAAAATTCTCAACCTCAGGCAGTCAGAAGAGGGCGATTTTTAAACTGAGAAAAGGCAGGAGAGCCAACCCACCCAGGAAGTCCACAGGGTTCATCCTAGATTAGGGAGAGCTGTACAGGCACAGGGAGAGCCCTGCTCAGAGTTAGAAGGAACGGTGTGAGTGAGAGAACACGAGACGGAGGAATAAGATGGTCGGAGGTGCAAGGGAACGACAAAACCAAGTCAGCAACGGGGAGGGAGAAACAAACCATCCCTCGCCTTCACAGGACTGGGCCATACCCCTTCAGCTCAGATCAAAGCCTGAAACCCAGCCTGTTGGACAGACTCTGTTCCCACATTGTCAGATCAACCCTAGCTCAGGCCACGTCTCTTCAAAAGCAGGCGACAGGGTGCAGGGATGGGGGGGGAACAAAAAGAGAGAAACAAGCAACCCGGAGTCAGGATGTCGTTTAACGGCCCCTCACGAGAGAATTTCTGGCCGGCAAGGCGGACCGGAGCTTTGAAAGGTTCAGAGAGCACGCTCTGGGAGTTAGTAACCGAACAGATTATAAAACAAGACTAGCGATCGCAATGGGAGAAATGTAACGAAACACAAATTAAACTTATAATTATGGAACTTTAAAAAGAAAACACAAATGCATGCACAGAAGTTAAAAATGGAACAAAAATTAAAAAAAAAACAAAAACCACAAGTGCCCTGCAAGCGGCACAGGCATCATGCTAACCATGGCTGATTGCTGTTGTCTTCTGGCACGTTGGCCCTCACGTACCATTTGTATGATGGCGTCAGCCTCAGCCTCCAGCTGCCGCACAGCCGCCTGGATGCTGCTCGCGGAGCCCAGTGCCGAGGACCCTGCAGCGAAAGGAGAGAGAGAGATATCGGTCGAATTAAGTTTCTCCGCAGAATGGTGATGCTATCTCTTAACAAGAACTGCGGCCCCCCCCCAACCGGCTATTCTTTGCGGCTCCAGAGGCGGCGCTGTAGCCCAACCTCAGCCTGTTACAACAAACAGCTGAAAGACCAACCATTTCACCTCTCTAACCGTGAGCAATGCCACAGGAGAGTCACCAGTATATTAAATAACTCATCTCCCCCCGCCGCAACGTCCCGGACGCAAGGCATCCTTCTCACCCAAGCAGTCCTAGAGTGGGAGAGCACCGAATGACTGAATCAACACATCCAATTCAACAGTTTGCTTAAATTGCTGGTACCAGCACGAGGGGGGGAAAAAAGACACCAGCAAATTCATGACTCTTCGTGCTAAGGACAATCCAGCCGGGAATCTTTACCTACCATCAAAGCTGCACTTCTTTCCCAGGAGCAACAGCCGGGCAAGCTCACTGGACGACACCCCACTCCCACTGGGAAACGTACAAGTCTCCAACACCGCCCCCCCAATCCCACATTCAGTTCAAACTCAAAATGCCTCAGTCTAGCAGTTTAAATTTCCCGGTGAGCATTCTCCTGCCCCACCTCACCGAATCTTTCCTATGTGTCCCGCCCAGCCCCCCAAGCAAAAATAGACCACTGGTGAGAGCCTCTCCCTTGAAAGGTTGTAGAGTGCTCAGTGAAAGGGATTCAAATTCTGGTCTGGCCGAGTGCAACGGCACCCTGTACCCCAACATCGCGATCAGGGCAGGGGCAGGAGGTAGTCTGCACCCTCGTTGACTCTCGCCCTGCCAGGCAGAGAAGAAACTGGTTTCCATCCCCCCGCTGACACTGACGAGGGTTGAGCCCCTCTCTATTTTTCTTCCCCCTTCCCATAAATGCGAGCAAACGGTCCCTACAGCCACGGAGAGGAGACTGGAATTTCACAATGTGAAGGAATCTGTGGGCACCGACCCAATCAGCAGATCAACTCAATACTTCAGCCCCCCTTCCCTCGAAATGGCTACATATTCACCTATAAAAGTGCCACAAACCCGATAACTAATTTGAACGACCCACCATTTTAACATCTTGAAAACAGGCACCAGACTGGCCGTACCCACCCACATCTAACTCACACACGGCCGTCCCCTTAAATTATCAGCATTCCAAACCCCAGGAGCGAGAACACTGCTGCAGAGAGGGTCCCTTTAAATGTAAAAGGGGTCTCAGTCTCTGGCAGAGGCATCAACTGGGGTCTGGTCCTGCGTGCACCAGCCAGCCTCCTGCACCCCAAGGAGGCACGCCTTCCAATAAGTGAGGGGAGGGGGAAGAGAGAGAATAAAAACACACATGCTGCAAACACCCAACAAGTCTCGAGACCTGTAAAAAGGGAGAAGACGCAGGTGTAAGCTTCTGGATGTGGACCCGAAATGTTACCACCTTTGCAGCCCTGACTATTGGGCTCGTGTGCGAGAGTAGATGGCGTGTGTCAGCGGTCACAGCCATGACCGTACCCGCCACCCGTACAGGTGCGTTTAGCACTGGGAGCCAGGTTTCTCAGCGACTCCTCCCGCCCTTCGCTCGTACCTAGCCTTCCCGTCTGCTTGGCCTTCTTGTACGCCCTGCGGGTGGCGTCCCGCAGCTGGATGATGACCTGCAGGATGCGGAGGAAGAATTTCTGCGTGGAGGTCTTGGACGTCAGCATTGACATGGAGGGTAACTGAAGCTCTCGGCCACCCAGCAGGCGCTTGTGAGAGGCCACGATAACCACGTTCTCTGCAGTGTCAAACCTAGAAACAGGACAGGGGGCAACACAGCTTTATTTAAAACTTCCACAAGCCTATCCTCTTTTTTCCAAGTGTCAGCTGGTTTCAGTCTCCCTTCCGGGTCAGGAGATTGTGGGTTCGAGCCCTACCCCAGTGGCTTGAGCCCATAATCTAGGCCGACGCTCCCAGTGCAGTACTGAGGGAGTGCTGCATCGTTGGGGCCGCCGCTGCCTTTTGGATGAGACCTTAAACCGAGGCCCCGTCCATCTGTTCGGGTGAACGCAGAGGAGCAGAGTGTTCTCCTGGTGTCGTGATCGATATTTATCCCTCAAATCATCAACTTCAAAACAGATGAACTGGCCATTTATCCCATTGCGACGTGGGATCTTGCTGTGCACAAATTGGCTGTGGTGTTTGCCTACTAAACTGCAGTGACTACATGACGTCAAAAAGGTCAATCATTGGGCGTGGCCGCTTTGGGGCATCCTGAGGACTTGAAAGTTGCTATGTAACTCCAAGTTCTCTCTGTTTGGAGGTCTCCCAGTGCTTTGGCCATACTCAGTCCTATAGCTGACCCATTGCCAGTCCGCCATCAGTGCTGCCCTGTGAATCAGGGAGCGGATGATTTGCTTTCCGATTTCCAATCTGAAGGAGGGAGCGATTCATCTCCGCCCGGCATTCCCCCCCCCCCACCTCCTCCAGCGATCAACAGGAACCAGTCTCACAACTGAGAGCGCGAGGTTGCAAAACATCCAAGAATGGATTAGATGGGCAGCCACTGGATAACGAGCTGTGGGAACATGGGCATTAGGGGTATCGCTGGTATGGAGGGTACACCAACACGGACTGGCTCCGCCCAAAGAAATATGCGGATGTATACACCAATTTTCATGACCTCAGGACATCCCAAAGTGCTTTACAGCCAATTAAGTACTTTTGAAGTCACTGTTGTAATGTAGGAAACGTGGCAGCCAATTTGCGCACAGCAAGATCCCACAAAAAAACATTACGATAATGACCAGATCATCTGTTTTTGAGATGTTGGTTGAGGGATGAATATTGGCCCTGCACACCGGGGAGAACTCCCCCCCGCCCCTCCCAACTCCACTCCTCTTCCTATAGTAGTCATGGGATCTTTTACGTCCACCTGAGGGGCAGACGGGGCCTCGGTTTAACGTCTCATCCGAAAGACGGCACCTCCGACTGTGCAGCGCTCCCTCAATAGCGGCACTGGGAGTGTCGGCCTGGGTTATGGGGCTCAAGTCTTTGGAGTGGGGCTTGAACCCATGACCTTCTGACTCAGAGGCGAGAGTGCAACCCAGTGCGCCATGGTTGACATGGCCTGCTTGTAATTCCGATGTGATCTGACGTAGCAGGTGGGGGCTCCGGCATTGCTGCTTCCCCAAGCTCCCGCTCACCCATCAACTTGCACGGTTCGCTTCACTTTCCGAATCCAGTCGCTGCCCGATACTTGGCATGTACACGTTTGCACACACAACCTGGGGAGAGGGGTTAGTGGGGTGTGTCGCGAGTGCTTTTGGCAGAGCCTGTGGCCATTCTTACCTGCTCTGCATCTTTCCTTTCAACTTGGTGAGCTGAGGGTGGTCGTCCGGCGTCCCTTCGGGCGACTGGCCGTCAGACTGCGCTCTCCTCTGCTGGTCCAGGTTATACTCCCGCAGCTCAGCCAGTAAAGTACCTGGGCGTCAGAGGTGGGAATAAAAGAACACGGGCTCAATGGAAATGCACAGCCTGAAAGGGCGGTGGAAGCAGATTCAATAATAACTTTCAAAAGGGATTTGGATAAATACTTGAGGGGGAAAAATTTGCAGGGCTGCGGGGGAAGAGCACGGAGCCGGTGGTGGTGGTGGTAGTGGGACTAATTGGATAACACAGGCACGGTGGGACGAATGGCCTCCTTCTGTGCTGTACGATTCCATGATAATTCCTGGATCGCTAGCATCGGGAGATGCACAGATGTGGACGCATGGCACTCGAGCACAAGGCGGCTCATTCCGTTAAAGAAGTCAACGGTGGATATTTGCTGACTCGTCACCATTACCTAGTTCCAATCTTCCTCGTGGCCCACCTCTCGTGGCCACTGTTGTCCACTACATTAGGCTAACTGCATTTCTGATTAGTAAATAAAAATTGAGTGACCGGTACTGTTTCTGGACGTGTGATCTCAATACACGCTTGCATGGCGAGGGTTTCTGAACTTCAACCTTTGTGTGTCTTTTGAGAAAATGAAAAGCAGAGTGTTTTTTGAACAATGTGGCTGCTTTACTTCCTTGGTTCCTGAATGGTGGGAGATGTTTATTAAGTAAACGTACATTTACCTGTACTGCGTATTAAGGTGTTTGCTACTCAATGTGGCTAAAACAAACAGTGTTGCTGTAACCACACCTGTGGCTAGTCAGCAGTTTCCACTGGCCAACAGTGTTCTACGTTGTCACGTTTAGTACAATGCCAGCGGGGTCTCCCCTGGAGTTACAGTAAGTTCGGATGTTACTCTTTTACATGGACAGCAGCATTGCATCTCAAGAGTAATCTACCAAATGTGAAGCAGAGATGTTTCAACATGATGCGCCTACACAACTATTAAAAGTAACGGTAACCTGCAAAGTGAAGTTAAGCGTTGAACGGAGAGTGAATTGGTCAGAAATATGCAGAGGACAGTATGAGACTGGGAAACATCTGGGAGGAGTCAGAGCTGATGTGAATCTCCCACTTCTCCTCACCAACCCCATTTCCCCCCCAACCCCGATAACCCCCTCAGGCCTAATGAAGGATAACAAGCGGAGTGAAGAGAGGAGATGGTACCTATCTGTTGGCAGAGTGTGTATCCCAGCTGGCGAGCCCCACTGAGCAGTAGTTTGAGGACAGTGTCTCTGGTTCCCGGCTCCCCTCTGGAGAGCTGGAGTAGAATATTTGCTGCGTCTTCCAGGCCTTCTTCAGAACACGAGTGGGAGGTCAACACCTGTCACATAACATACAGGGAATCTTACTGAAGGAACTAATGCCAGCCCGAGTTTAGTTATAAAATGCGCCCCTCTTGATATTCTGCTGCCCCCCTCCAAACACACACACGAAAACAGCCCAGGATCTGCTCACCCTTACAAGCTAAGGAGGGCAGGAGGATCCAGGATACAATTACCAATGCTCTCCTGGCCGGTCTCCCATCTTCCACCCTCTGTAAACTTGATCTGATCCAAACTCTGCTGCCCGCATCCCAACTCTCACCGAGTCCCGTTCGCCCATCACCCTTGTGCTTGCTGACCTACACTGGCTCCCGATCCGGCAACACCTAGATTTTAAAATTCTCATCTTTGTTTTCAAATCCCTCCCTGGCCCTCGCCCCTCCCTATCGCTGTAACCCCCTCCAGCCCTACAACCCTCCTAGATCTCTGCGCTCCTCCAATTCTGGTCTCTTGTCCATCCCCCCACCATTGACGGCCGTGCCTTCGGCCGCCCAGGCCCTAAGCTCTGGAATTCCCTCCCTAAACCTCTCCGTCTCTCTCTCTTCCTTTAAGAGGCTCCTTAAAACCTACCTCTTTAATCAAGCTGTTGGTCACCTGTCCTAATATCTCCTTATGTGGCTCACTATCAGGTTTTGCGTGATAACGCTTTTGCGAAGCGCCTTGGGACATTTTATTACATTAAAGGCGCTGTATAAATGCAAGTTGCTGTGATGGGATGGTGTTTCGACGTGTCATGCCACGAGCGGTAAGGTGGCATTTCACTGTCCCCACTGTGAGCTCCCAACTGTGCCCCATGCCACCCTGGGGGGCGGAGAGAAAGACACGGTTTGAACCCTGGACTCGTTGCCATGGAGACAAAACACCGTCCCAGGTCATTTTTTCCACACTTCTCTAGCAATCGTGCCGCAGAAACACCGACTGAAGCCAAGGATAAAGTAACCTGTCTTCACATTCCCGAGGGAGAATCAGATACCCCACAGAATGTGAAACGTGAAGCATACAGGGACAGGCACCAATCGGAGCTGACGCACCCAGCTACTGGGCTTAGGTGATGAGCCTTGGCAAAGGTTGGGACTGAGGCTACTAGCCAGCTGAGGGACACTGGGTCACACCAGGGGAGACCCAGCAGACGGAGACAGGTGGATCTGGCTGATGGCAGCGCATGTATATAACGAGGCCGACGCCTCCATTACCTCCACAGAGAGCTGCAGCTGTTTCTCCGTCAGACCAGACGACTGGATCTTGCTTTCGTTGGCACTGACCGCCCCTTCCGGTGTGGCTTTCGCCGGAGACTTGGCGGCTTTCGGAGTTGCTGGAAAGAAACAAAAAAGAGAAATTAAATTAGCCAAGCCGTACGACTTGAAAGTTTAACTGGCAGAGACGCAAGTTGTGTGGTGCGGCGGTGCAACTGCCCGTCCTGTCAGAGCTCAGACACCATGGGGCAGGCGGGGCCTCGGTTTAACATCTCACCCGAAAAGACAGCACCTCCGACAGTGCAGCGCTCCCTCAGTACTGTGTTGGGAGCGTCGCCCGAGATTACGGGCTCAAGCCCTGGAGCGGGGCTGCCCTTCAAACGAGACGTTAAGCCGAGGCCCCGTCTACCCTGTTCAGGTGGATGTTGAAGATCCCACAGCATTAATGGGAGAAGAGCAGGGAAGTTCTCCCCGGTGTCCCGGGGACAATATTCGTCCCTCAATCACCACCACCAATAAACAGACAGGCTTGTCAATAGCCTTATTTGTTGTTTGTGGGACCTTGCTGTGTGCAATTGGCTGCTGGGTTCGGTTGCATAACAGTGACTACATTTTGAAAGGAGGAGCAGAGAGATTTAGGGGTCCAAGTACAGAAATTATTAAAAGCTAGCAGACAGGTACAAAAAATAATTAAAAAGTCTAAGGGGGGGGTGTTGACTTTTATCTCAAAGGGGTTGGAATACAAAGGGGTGAAGTTTCGTTACAGTTATATAAAGCTCTGATTAGACGCTATTTAGATTACTGCATTCAGTTCTGGGCACCGCACCTCAGGAAAGAGATACTGGCCTTGGAGCAGGTGCAGTGCAGATTCCCCAGAATGATACCGGGGCTAAAGCGGTTAATTTATGAGGACAGGTTGCATAGACTAGGCTTGTATTCCCTGGAGTATAGAAGATTAAGGGGTGAACTAATTGAGATGCTTATGAATAAAGAATTTGATAGCGGAGATAGAAACTATTTCTTCTGGTGGGGGGAGTTCAGAACAAGGGGGGCATAACCTTAAAATTACAGCTAGTCCGTTCAGGAAGCACTTCTTCACACGAAGGGGAGTGGAAATCTGGAACTCTCCCCCTCGATCCCAAAATGCTGTTGTCAATTGAAAATTTTGGAACGGAGATTGATAGATTTTTGTTAGGTAAGGGTATTAAGGGATTATGGAACCAAGGCAGGTAAATGGCGATAAGATACAGGTCAGCTATGGTCTAAATGAATGGTGGAACAGGCTCAAGGGGCTGAATGGCCTCCCTCCTGTTCCTATGAAAGTAATTCATTGGCTGTGACGTGCTGAGGGCATGAAAGGTGGCATATAAATGCAAAGTTTGTTCGTTCAACACTACAATATATTTCTAAACAGAACGAAGACCCGGCAGAAGAAAGATAATTTTGAGCGGCTACAAAAGGAGGACCAGGAGGTACAGCATGCTAGGATTACATAGAATTTACAGCACAGCAACAGGCCATTCGGCCCAACTGGTCCATGCCGGTGTTTATGCTCCACACGAGCCTCCTCCCATCTACTTCATCCAACCCTATCACCATACCCTTCTATTCCTTTCTCCCTCATGTGTTTATCCAGCTTCCCCCTTAAATGCATCAATACTATTCGCCTCAACCACTCCCTGTGGGAGCGAGTTCCACATTCTCACCGCTCCCTGGGTAAAGAAGTTTCTCCTGAATTCCCGATTGGATTTATGTGACCATCTTGTATTTATGGCCCCCTAGTTCTGGATTCCCCCACAAGTAGAAACATCTTCATGTTTACCCGATCAAGCCCAGTCATAATTTTAAAGACCTCTATCAGGTCATCTTTCAGTCTTCTCTTTTCTAGAGAAAAGAGCCCCAGCCTGTTCAATGCTTCCTGATAGCTATAACCTCTCTTATCCTTGTAAATCTTTTTTTTGCACCTTCTCCATTGTCTCTATATCCTTTTAGTAATATGGAGACCAGAACTCAGCACAGTGCTCCAAGTGCGATCTAACCGAAGTTCTATACAAGTCTAACGTAACTTCCCTGCTTTTCAATTCTATCCCTCTAGAAATGAACTCCGGTGTTAGGTTTGCCTTTTTATGGCCTTATTAACCTGTGTTGCTACTTTTAGTGATGTGTAGCTGTACCCCCAGATCCCTTTGCTTCTCTACCCCATTTAGACTTATTTTCCAAAGGAGTATGTGGCCTCATTCTTCCTACCAAAAAAGCACCACCTCACACTTATCCATACTGAAATTCATTCTCAAGCCATCTGGCGCAGCCCCTCCTGGTTGACGTGCCGGGGCTGTACAATCTCGGTGAGAAACGCAACCCCCCTCGACTTACACGTGACGGAGCCGACGAGCGTCACTTCCGCGGCGCCGCTGTGGTTGACGGTCACCTCCGTCGCCTTGTCGGGCAGCGCGATGGAGATGAGCGAGAGAAGCCGCAGGAGCTTCTCAGTCAGCAGCGAGCTGCGACGGATGACCGGGTGCGAGAGCATGTTCATTAGCTGGCCCAGGGGAGACGACTCCAGGCTGCACTGGCTGTTCTCCCCCTCGCTGTTGGAGGACGGTGCGGCTTTCACCGAGGTCTTGCCCTTCCGGCTGACGTTCATGTTGTCCAGCTTGACCAGCAAGTCCCAGAAGTCGGTGGAGATGCCCATGCTGGCGCCACTGCCCCCACCTCCTCCTCCTCCTCCTCCTCCTCCGCCCCCTCCTCCCGCCGGCTGGCCGAGGCACGGGCTGGTGGCCGACTGTTTGTTTAGTTTCTCTTTGTCAGTTTCAGTGCTAGCCTCTTTGGTCCTCTGCTGCGTGAAATGGCTTGGGAATACCTGGAACAGAACGGTCAGTTAATAGATGTAACCGAGCTGATCACACCTCTCTTCATCTCCACCACCACCCAACCACTAACCCTGTGGATCCTGAAGCCACAGACTCGGAGTGTTTGATGGGACAGTGTAGAGGGAGCTTTACTCTGTATCTAACCCGTGCTGTACCTGCCCTGGGAGTGTTTGATGGGACAGTGTAGAGGGAGCTTTACTCTGTATCTAACCCGTGCTGTACCTGCCCTGGGAGTGTTTGATGGGACAGTGTAGAGGGAGCTTTACTCTGTATCTAACCCGTGCTGTACCTGCCCTGGGAGTGTTTGATGGGACAGTGTAGAGGGAGCTTTACTCTGTATCTAACCCGTGCTGTACCTGCCCTGGGAGTGTTTGATGGGACAGTGTAGAGGGAGCTTTACTCTGTATCTAACCCGTGCTGTACCTGCCCTGGGAGTGTTTGATGGGACAGTGTATAGAATCATAGAATCATAGAAGTTACAACATGGAAACAGGCCCTTCGGCCCAACATGTCCATGTCGCCCAGTTTATACCACTAAGCTAGTCCCAATTGCCTGCACTTGGCCCATATCCCTCGATACCCATCTTCCCCATGTAACTGTCCAAATGCTTTTTAAAAGACAAAATTGTACCCGCCTCTACTACTGCCTCTGGCAGCTCGTTCCAGACACTCACCACCCTTTGAGTGAAAAAATTGCCCCTCTGGATCCTTTTGTATCTCTCCCCTCTCACCTTAAATCTGTGCCCCCTCGTTATAGACTCCCCTACCTTTGGGAAAAGATTTTGACTATCGACCTTATCTATGCCCCTCATTATTTTATAGACTTCTATAAGATCACCCCTTAACCTCCTACTCTCCAGGGAATAAAGTCCCAGTCTGTCTAACCTCTCCCTGTAAGTCAAACCATCAAGTCCCGGTAGCATCCTAGTAAATCTTTTCTGCACTCTTTCTAGTTTAATAATATCCTTTCTATAATAGGGTGACCAGAACTGTACACAGTACTCCAAGTGTGGCCTCACCAATGCCCTGTACAACTTCAACAAGACATCCCAACTCCTGCATTCAATGTTCTGACCAATGAAACCAAGCATGCTGAATGCCTTCTTCACCACCCTATCCACCTGTGACTCCACTTTCAAGGAGCTATGAATCTGTACTCCCAGATCTCTTTGTTCTATAACTCTCCCCAACGCCCTACCATTAACGGAGTAGGTCCTGGCCCGATTCGATCTACCAAAATGCATCACCTCACATTTATCTAAATTAAACTCCATCTGCCATTCATCGGCCCACTGGCCCAATTTATCAAGATCCCGTTGCAATCCTAGATAACCTTCTTCACTGTCCACAATGCCACCAATCTTGGTGTCATCTGCAAACTTACTAACCATGCCTCCTAAATTCTCATCCAAATCATTAATATAAATAACAAATAACAGCGGACCCAGCACCGATCCCTGAGGCACACCGCTGGACACAGGCATCCAGTTTGAAAAACAACCCTCGACAACCACCCTCTGTCTTCTGTCGTCAAGCCAATTTTGTATCCAATTGGCTACCTCACCTTGGATCCCATGAGATTTAACCTTATGTAACAACCTACCATGCGGTACCTTGTCAAATGCTTTGCTGAAGTCCATGTAGACCACGTCTACTGCACAGCCCTCATCTATCTTCTTGGTTACCCCTTCAAAAAACTCAATCAAATTCGTGAGACATGATTTTCCTCTCACAAAACCATGCTGACTGTTCCTAATTAGTCCCTGCCTCTCCAAATGCCTGTAGATTCTGTCCCTCAGAATACCCTCTAACAACTTACCCACTACAGATGTCAGGCTCACTGGTCTGTAGTTCCCAGGCTTTTCCCTGCCGCCCTTCTTAAACAAAGGCACAACATTTGCTACCCTCCAATCTTCAGGCACCTCACCTGTAGCGGTGGATGATTCAAATATCTCTGCTGGGGGACCCGCAATTTCCTCCCTAACCTCCCATAACGTCCTGGGATACATTTCATCAGGTCCCGGAGATTTATCTACCTTGATGCGCGTTAAGACTTCCAGCACCTCCCTCTCTGTAATATGTACACTCCTCAAGACATCACTATTTATTTCCCCAAGTTCCCTAACATCCATGCCTTTCTCAACCGTGTAGAGGGAGCTTTACTCTGTATCTAACCCGTGCTGTACCTGCCCTGGGAGCGTTTGAAACAGACATTCCAAAAACGTTCCATCTCTTATTATATCAGCTTGAATGCAAAAGAACGTAAAATTCACAAGTTAAGAGATTCTAAAAAAGTGATCAGAATCTAAATCTCTATCAGAGTTTGCCATCAGACTGATTAAGGAGGGCACCAGGGTGTTCCCTGAAGGATTCTACCCCCCTCCCCCATGGGACTGGCCTTCCGTTGCACACTGTGCGTCACTTCCTGTACGGCGCTGTGTGGGTGAGTGACACAGAATCTAAGACACAGGGTCGACTTGTACTGGCGGCATTTTAAAAAAAAAATTCTCCGTTTATTCGCCATGAGCCTTATCTGATGCAAACGACCTCTGACCCACGGCTGTCCCAATGTTTCATGGGAAACTATCTGGGAGAGGTATTTGCAGCAATGCCGGGAGCAGGCCTGATGAAGTTAGCTCACAACGAGGTGGTGAAACTGCAGAGGGGAAAGAGCAGTGTTGCAGTCAGATGGACCTGTGGATTGTTAGATCATATAGAAAATACAGCACTGAAACAGGCCATTCGGCCCAACTGGTTTGTGCTGGTGTTAATGCTCTCCACGAGCCTCCTCCTACCCCATTTCATCCCACCCATTCAGCATAACCTTCTATTCCTTTCCTCCCTCATGTGCTTATCTAGCTCCCGCTTAAATGTCCCTATGCTATTCACGTCAACTACTCCACATGGTAACAAGTTCCACATTCTCACCGCTCTCTGGGTAAAAATGTTTCTCCTGAATTCCCCGATTGGATTTATTACTGACTATCTTATATTTATGGCCCCTAAGTTTTGGTCTCCCCCACAAGTGGAAACATCTTCTCTACGTCCACCCTATCGAAACCCCTACCTAATTTTAAAGGCCTCCAACAGTCACCCCTCAGCCTTCTCTTTTCAGCTTGTTTTGTCCTTCCTGGTGGTTAGAACCTCTCAAGTTCTGGTATTTTCCTTGTAAATCTCCCCCCCGCCCCACCTTCTCCAGTCTCTCCATATCCTTTTTTGTAATACGGAGACCAGAACTGTGCCCAGCGCGCCAAGTGTGGTCTAACCAAGGTTCCATACAAGTTTAACATAACTTCTCTGCTTTTCAATTGTATCCCTCTAGAAATGAACCTCAGTGCTTGGTTTGCATTTTTTAATGGCCTTATTAACCTGTATCTCTATTTTTAGTGATTTGTGTACCTGTACCCCGAGATCCCTTTGCTCCCCTACCCCATTTAGACTCTTTTCCAAGGAGTAGGTGACCTCCCTATTCCTCCGGAATCCCAACAACCCCAATAACAGGAGCAGCCCGCCCGGCCTGTCTCACCTTTGCGAGCTGTATTAGCGTGTCCAGGACGTGCCGGCAGACCACGGGCGCAGCCTGGGGGTGGATGTGGACGGTGGAGCCGCAGCCCACGTGCTTCTCAGAGTGCTTGCGCCCGCCCGACCGCTGGATTTGGAAGATGTTGGTGCGGCAGCCCAGGGCGGCGTCCATGGACACAGACAGCCAGGACAGCTGGCTGGTGGTTTTGGCTTCCATCTTGTGCAGCAGGTCCAGGGGCCGGTGCTCGTGGCCAGTCGACGTGGCGGCGGCGGCGGCGGCAGCGGCCGCACTGGCACCCGCCTTGGTAGCCTTCTTGCCCTTCTCCTCGGGGTACTTGGGCGTCTCGATGCACAGTTCGCTCTCGCTGCTGCGCTGCAGGATGGACAGCAGGCTCTTGATGACCCAGTTGCGCGTCTGCGTGTGGTAGCACAGGTTCCGCAGGACTCGGTGGAGGCGGCTGGTGTTGAGCTTCGGCTCGTCCACGAAGAGCAGGACCAGCAGGCAGGACAGGGCCTCGTGGTCCAGGAGGAGGCGCCCTCGCAGCCGGAGCAAGCTGTCCACGTTGCTGCTGCTTGACGCTCTGCGAGAGGAGGTACGCCAAATGTCAACACAAACCCGGTTTAACAGCCGATAAACCCGTCACCCCAACGTTATGCATACAGATGATCATAGGATCTTACAGCGCAGGCGGCCGTTCGGCCCATCGTGTCTGTGCCGGCTCTTTGGTAGAGCTATCCAATTAGTCCCACTCCCTCCTGCACTTTTCCCCCGTAGCCCTGCAATTTTTTTCCCCTTCAAGTATTTATCCAATTCCCCTTTTTGAAAGTTATTATTGAATCTGCTTCCACCGCCCTTTCAGGCAGCGCATTCAAGATCATAACAACTTGCTGCTTAAAAAAAAATCATCTCCACCCTAGCTCTTTTGCCAATTATCTTAAATCTACATCCTCTGGTTACCGACCCTCCTGCCTCTGGAAACAGCTTCTCCTTATTTATTCGATCAAAACCCCTCGTAATTTTGAACACCTCTATTAAATCTCCCCTTAACCTTCTCTGCTCTGAGGAAAACAATCCCAGCTTCTCCAGTCACACCAGATAACTGAAGTCCCTCATCCCTGGGACCATTCTAGTAAATCTCCTCTGCACCCTCTGCAAGGCCTTGACGTCCTTCCTAAAAAGTGCAGTGCCCAGAACTGGACACAATACTCCAGCTCAGGCCTAACCAGTGATTTATAAAGGTTTAGCATAACTTGATTTTCGAAGACAGTCACCTCATTGTTGGGACCGGTTTGTTGCTGGTGCAATCCAGAACCATGACTCCTGCCCCGCTCTCTCGTCTCAACAGCCCCGTACCATCTCCTACCGCCACATCCATCGGACCAAGTTCCCAGTCTTGACTGCATCAGTCTGCTGAGGGAAAGCGAAGTGCTCCCAATTCAGGGATGGGGAGGAAAGTGATGAAGGAGCAGAGGGCAGTGAACGCCAGGCCCCTCCTCTCACTCGCTACCCGGCCCCTGTCTGAACAGTAGCGTCGACAAATAGGCCAGTGATGGGCTGTAGAATACAGGAGTCGTCCCTCGTTGGACGACCGATAACTCCGTGCTTGGCACAGGGTGAAGCGATGGGGAAAGTCGGAGCACAGTAAACTGGCTTTTGGTCGATGTGCTGTCTGAAGCACGCAGTGCAGAATGCAAATGAATCAACCGTGCAACTCAACGCTCCATGAAAAACCTGACAGCACCGAACGAGAATGCCATGTTTTGCCAAAACAATCACGTCAAACCGACCCCATTTGGTCCATCAATGGTATAAATCACTGCGCACCAGTAACTGAGCTTGGTTTCCACCTGCCTCCACCCTTCATTTAACTTTAGGAAGGACGTCAAGGCCTTGGTGAAGGTGTGGAGGAGATTTACCAGAAGACGACCATATGAACTCAAGAATAGGAGGAGTTGGCCATTCGGCCCCTCGATCCTGCTCCGCCATTCAATCAGATCATGGCTGATCTTCGACCTCAACTCCACTTTCCCGCCCGATCCCCATATCCCTTGATTCCCCTAGAGTCCAAAAATCTATCGATCTCAGCCTTGAATATACTCAACGACTGAGCTTCCACAGCCTCTGGGGTAGAGAATTCCAAAGATTCACAACCCTCTGGGTGAAGAAATTCCTCCTCATCTTAGTCCTAAATATCCGACCCCTTATCCAGAGACTATGCCCCCGAGTTCTAGACTCTAGAATGGTACCAGGGATGAGGGACTTCAGTTACATTGAGAGACTGGAGAAGCAGCGACTGTTCCCCTCAGAGCAGAGAAGGTTAAGGGGAGATTTAATCGAGGTGTTCAAAGTCATGAGGGGTTTTGATAGGGAGAAATTGTTTCCACTGGCAGGAGGGTCGGTAACCAGAGATTTAAGGTAATTGGCAAAAGAACTGATCTGGAATGCGCTGCCTGAAAGGGCGGTGGAAGCAGATTCAATAATAACTTTCAAAAGGGAATTGGATAAATACTTGAAGGGGAAAAAATTGCTGGGCTACAGGGAAAAGGGGAGGAATGGTACTAATTGGATATTGGATAGAGCCGACACAGGTACCATGGGCCGAATAGCCTCCTTCTGTGCTATGTGATTCTGTAACTGTAAAGGAGGCCCAACGGGATTTGAAGACAAGGACAAGGCAGCGAGTTTTAATCTCTCTCTAAACCCCTCCACCATGCCATGTCGCTCCTACAATCCTGTGTCTCACCAAACCTTCCGTCATTTCCCTCAAGCTGCTCCCAATAGAGTCTGTGTCGGGTTCACCCAGCGAAGCACGGTGGGATATTTCACTACGTTAAAAGGTGCTCTGACCTCCCTCTCTCGCCCTCGCCCCCCCCCCCCCCCCACCCACAGGCCACCTTTGAGAGCGCAATCAGGAACGGAATAAAACTTCAATCAATAAGCGACCCGCCTAGCGACGGGGACCCACCCAAAGGCGAAACCCAAGTCCTCTTCTGTGACCTGAGCCATGCTCAAACGCGGTGAAAATAAAATCAGATTCCCGTGTCGTCGCGCTCGGTGTACCTGTTGTGGGTGCTGCTCCCCCACTGGAATGCTCCGCTCCTCTGCACAGCCAAGCGTGTATACTGCACCCCTCGGTTTCCTCCCAGGCGACCGGTGAAGCCTGCGGCACAAAGCGGGAAGTCAGGAATCCTAACATGCCTCACCAAAAGCTCCCCGGTTAGACGCACTGGTGCTTCGACACGCCACAACACAAGTGGGTCCGACCCCTCCCGAATCCTTGTGGCGTTACCCAAGATGTCTCTGGCATAGGAGGTAGGGGCTGGGCACTGCCCCACATTTTGGGGGGGGGGGGGGGGGGGGGCGGTGGCAGGAACCGCATGCCGAACCACTCCGGCCTACCCTACATCACCTCCATGGACATGGGGTAGATGCAACGGGAGGAGAGACAGGAAGAAAAAAAGGCCATTAAATGAAAATTAAATAGGGTTTAATGTGAAGATAAGGTGCTTTGAGACTTTATGTCGCATCTTATCACGCAATTCATTGCTTCTTTTGGAAGTGAGGGAGGCAAATGGCACTGCCACCCCTGTGCCACAGCAAGGTCCCACAAACAGCAATAAGATGAATCACCACTTGATTTGCCTTTGGGTTGAGGGAGGAACATTAGTCCGGGCCACGAGCTGGAGGGGACTCCCTGCTCCTCAACAGTCTGGCAATGGAGTGCTGGCCCCAGCGACCGTGTTATACGAGCCGAGGCTCCAGCTCCGATTTGGGCTGGCACTGAGATGTGAATCGTGGGCAGGGGACCTCCCATACTCAGCTCTCACGGAGAATGGGGAAAGGCCACAGGAATGGGGTACAAGAACCCCCCCCCACACCAAAAAAAAAATAATTCACGTGGCATCACGACTGAACTCTGGCTCCTTGAATCGTAGGACGGCGCCTTTTTTTTTTGAGAAACGAGCTTCAGGCCGTGTCACCGCGGAAACGAGCACTATCCGAACTGGCAACGTTCGGTGTCGACTGGCTGTGGGAGACAGTCGAACGTGAAACGGCAGGACGATTCGAACAGCGGCCGTGCTCCCCCTCGAGGTGGGGCAAGTCGGGTACCTGTGCTCCGCAGTATGGCGGAGAGCGCGGACGAACTGCTGTGGCTGAACAAGCGCTCATGCATCAGCTGCCTCTGCCTGGCCTCCTGCTCCCGGCGCAGCGCCTGGGCCTCGGCCGCAATGTCCGGCGGCATCACCGCCAGCACGCTGTCCTCCATGTCTTCGAGCACGCTCCGCCGCAGGTCGGAGGGCAGCGTCTGGATGAAGGTGACTGGGTCCATGGGGGTGTCGGGATTGGCTGTCTGCGCCAGCTCTCTCCGCTGCTGCTCCACCCGCTGCTGGGCCAGGACCTTGGACCAGAGAGAGGGGAAAAAAAAACAATCACACACCGCGTCAGGAGAGAGAACGTTAGCAAGAGAACAGATCAATACAGACGTTCCGATACGGACTGCGCGGTGCCTCCTACATTCGACCCTCATTGTGGGGAGTGAGGCTGCAGTACTAGAACTGGCCTCAGCACCCACCCCCAACTAGCAAGATAAAACAACAGACGGGGCAGCTGCGACCGATGGTTATTTGAAGTTGAAATCCCGTCCCCGCCGGTAGGTCAGGTCAGAACTGGGCTCGGCTGCAAACGTTCCCCATCTTGGCTCACGCGTGCAGAATGGCCGCTGGGGGCGGGGGGGGGAAGGAGCCCAGTACCTGCGGAACTGTATTTCTGCCCCCAGGAGGAGGGGAGAAAATTCCCAACAGTGAGGAAACATTCGACTGCCCCACACACGGGGTCGAGGACAAGCGGGCGCCGGTACCAGCGGAAGCGGCACAGACCTGGGCCAGAGGTTCAGTTCCAGACTCCGCACGGAAACCCGTGGTAACGATATGAGGGGGGGGGGGGGGGGGGGGAAATATCCGCAAGATAAATACGGGCGAGAAAATCCATTCTTTCAATCCACCCCCCCCCGCCCCCCGCCATCTCAAACGATCCCAGGAGCTTTCACTCCTCCTACCCAGAGCCCAATTTTTTTTTAAATTAAGAAAACTGGGGTTTCGAGATACAAGTTGAACCCGGTATTATACTGGAGAAGGCCATAAGCTCTTGAACTTAAGGGACACAGGATTATGCTTAGAAGAGGGAAGGTGCATGGAGAATTGAACCATTTTACAGAAAGGGTGGGGAATGTGCGGAATGGGCTGCGCTCGGGAGGCAGAGATTTAAGGGTAGAGTCGGACAGATACTTGAAGTAGCGGACGGGAGAGCAGCATTCATTTTCAGGACCGACCACCAGACGGACTGCCGAGTCTTTTCCAGGGCTGCACTTTCCTATGTTGCGAGGTGAAGGGGGCCAAGGTCCATTGTACAGGACACCTGTCGAATCAAACATCACAGAAGGAGGCCATTCGGCTCATCGTGTCCGTGCTGGCTCTTTGAACGAGCTATTCAGTTAGTCCCACTCCCCTGCTCTTTCCCCACAGCCCTGCACTTTTCTCCCCCCCCCCCCCCCAAGTATTTATCCAATTCCCTTTTGCAAGTTACTGTTGAATGTGCTTCTACCACCCTTTCTAGTCAGCCTATTCCAGAGATGCACTGGGAATAAGAAACAGTTGTCGTGTGACGCCAAGTTTGGGTTTTCAAAGAGGGGAGAAAAGCAACAAGACCCCCTCCATTTCCAACACAACCAGAGGGGGAGGGGGCAATGAGACCCTCCCCAATTCCAACACACAGTCGCGGAGGGGGCAACGAGACCCTTCACAATTCCAACACAGTCGCAGAGGGGGCAACGAGACCCTCCCCATTTCCAACACAACCAGAGGGGGAGGGGGCAACGAGACCCTCCCCAATTCCAACACACAGTCGCGGAGGGGGCAACGAGACCCTTCACAATTCCAACACAGTCGCAGAGGGGGCAACGAGACCCTCCCCATTTCCAACACAACCAGAGGGGGAGGGGGCAACGAGACCCTCCCCAATTCCAACACAGTCGCAGAGGGGGCAACGAGACCCTCCCCAATTCCAACACAGTCGCGGAGGGGGGCAACGAGACCCTCCCCAATTCCAACACAGTCGTGGAGGGGGGGCAACGAAACACCCCTTTATTCCAGCCCAGGAGACTGCGGTAAACAGGAGATTATTTTTTTTAAAAAACAGTTCCTACCTCCTCTTGAATGGCCGGTGGTAAAGCTGCCAGGAACTCCGGGCTGACCTCCGTGACCCCCTGATTGCCGACCAGGGTGGCTGCTGCGGCGGCGGCTGCTGCGGCTGCTGCTGCGGTGGCGACCGTGGCCGCTGCCCGGTTGGGAGGCCTGATGCCCAGCTGGTTCTGGAGCACCTCCCGACGGATGTCTTCGGGCAGTGCGGCGAGGAAGGAGGGGTCGACTCCTTCGGGGAGGTTGATCCCTATTTTGGAACAAAACAAAAAAGAAAAGACGCACACGCACGTGGTCAGACACGGTTTGAGGGGGAAACAACCGCAACGGCACTTGCGCGGCAATGCAGCTCCAACGCTGGAGTCCAAACCCTCCCTCACCCTCGGAACGTAGCACGGTAAACCACTGGGTGGCCCCTCCCAGTCTAGCAGTGTTATTGCTGCACTGCCAGCTCGATGGACCTTCCTTTGATGTCTGGTGGGTGACCCATCCCGACGCCCCCCCAAAGCCCAAACCCCCACCGTTACAGGCCTGACCTCGATTTCGCAGCAACTCCGCTGGCACGCTTCTTTTAGCGGCTCTGCTCGAGTTGTTAAAAAAAAAAGGGGGCTCTCTCCCCGTCTTTCTTAAAAGTAGCCGATTCGTGCAGGGGCACGGTTCTGGCGTCCTGCGCTTTGTCCCGAGTGGCAAGCGCGTTGGCAGGCCATTCGACTGCAGGTGGCCATCGGTGTCGAGCCCGGCCACGGCCACCGGGTCCACAGTGGACGGCCGTTAGAAGAGGGAAGCGCGGCCAACTGCCCTCCTCCTCCTCTCGCTCTCCAGCCCTGCGGGCCAGCTAACTCAGCAGAGACCAGGAACTGAACCAGAGACCGCCAATGACTGAAGGCTCCACCTGGCGGTGCCTTTACCCATTAAGCCACCTGAGGCACACTCACGAGCGCAGTACGTTTCTAACACATCGAGGCGGGTTTTTGCGTTGCTAAGATTTCTAGCTCATCCCTTCTCCACCCACCTCTTACAGAAAGCACCACAATATCTGAAAGGGTGCACGCTGAATAGGTTGAAAAGTACGACCCAAAGGAGACTAGTACTTGGTTTCCCATGCGCCAAACATTCATCGATCCATGCACAGGGCATGTTTCACAAGATAAAATTGAGCAGCACAAACATCCCAGGCATAAGGTTCTGTGGGATTCAGGCCGGTAACCTGGTCAATTAACAGGGAGCAGGGAACGCGAGGGTTCACCCAGCTCAAAAGGCACGGAGAAAGAGTTGTCACGCCCGATAAAGGGAGGGCCGCGCAGCGCACACAATAAAACGGCACGTACGAGAGGGGGAAGAGAAAATTAAAGCTACCATGTTGCGTACCAGCAAGCAGGTCTTCCTCGCTGTTGGTGGTGGATGGCTGCACGTCTGAGGGCGCAGTCACTCCAGTCCCCGGCACGCTATCTCTGGCGGGCAAGGACTCGGAGGGGACGGAGGATGAGACACTGCCGAGGGAGGGAGAAAACAAAACACACACACACACACACAGAGCTGGGTTAGTTTTTGATCTGGAAATGCTCGTGCATCGACAACTGGCACAGAACGATAAGCAAATAAAAAGAATCGGCCCGTCTTCACCATCATTTGCTTTATTCTTAGTTTCGCGGCCACGTTCCAGCTATTTACGACACCGGCAGATCTTTACCTGCAGATTCACCAGAACGATACCGGGGCTAAGGGTTAAATTATGAGGACAGGTTGCAGAGGCTAGGCTTGTATTCCCTCGAGTGTAGAAGATTAAGGTGGTGGGGTGGAGAGGGAAATCTGATTGAGGTGTTTAAAGATGATTAAAGGATTTGAAAGAGTAGAGAGAGAAAAACTATTTCCTCTGGTGGAGGAGTCCAGAACAAGGGGGGCAGGAACCTTAAAATTAGAGATAGCCAGGGGGTGATGTCAGGAAGCACTTCTTCACACAAAGGGGAGGGGGAAATCTGGAACTCTATGGGTCAAAATTAAGATTGATAGATTTATGTTGGGTGAGGGTATTAAGGGTTACGGAACCACGACGGGTCGATGGAGTGAAGACACAGATCAGCCATGATCTAATTGAATGGCGGAACAGGCTCCAGGGGCTGAATGGCCTCCTCCTGTTCCTATGTAACAATCCAAACACAGGTGGGCCAACCATAATATCCTAAAATCACCGTTAAAAATAAAAGGACAACGGAACCCCTTCAATTTATGCCCCCCGCCCCCCTCACCCCAATCCCCCTGGCCGTGCACTAACTGCGGCCAACCCACCGCTAAAGGCGGGGACAATTTGGCCACGGGAAATGAGACCATGGGAGGGGGAAAAAAATCCTCGGCGACATTTCGACCGCAACCGTAAACTCGCCGTGTGAATAAACCGCAAACACGGCCCAGCTCCTTGCTGCATCAGCAATTCCAGCTTGTTGTGTCAATCCACACACGCACACACAGCCACTTTAAAAAGTCCATCCTCTCCAAAGGGCAGTGATTCACACCGGGATAAATCGCTCCGGGATAAGCCTCCAGCATCTCCCCAAAAGTCGCCACACAAGCCTAGAGAGCCCAGGCAAGCTATTTGGCCAAGAGTTGCGGTGGGTGGGAGAATCCAATTCCATCTCAAACAGATTTCCAGCACAGCACACGGCCATTGTCTCATCCCCGGATCAATGTGCAGTCACTGGTTCTCCCCCTGCCTCTGCCCGTTTTTGGGGGGGGAAAAGGCGGATAATTGTAATGCCCCAGAAACAGCAGCCAACTCTGCACAGCCCAGAGATGGTGCCCGAGGCCTTGCGGCTCACCTGACCGTGCATTTAAACCCCAAAAAAGCCACTGGAGAGCAGCCTCTGATCTTTGAACACAGTACAAAGGCTCCCAAACGCCACTGACAGATACAGCCCATAGTTTGGAGGCCCAGGGCTCTGGATGAAAAGGTTCAACAGTTGAAGTTTTTTTTTTAAAGCTCTCTGGATGTGAGATGCTGGTGAGGCCTCGTTCATTGCCCGTCCCCAGTTGCCCAGAGAAAAAAAAACTTGCATTTCTACAGTGCCTTTCACGTCCTCGGGACGTCCCAAAGCACTTGAAGTGTAATCACTGTTGTAACGTAGGGAAATGTGGCAGCCAATCTGCGCACAGCAAGGTCCCACAAATCGTAATGTGTTAATGACCAGATCATCTGTTTTTTAGTGATGTCGGTCGAGGGATAAATATTGGCCAGGAAATCGTGGGATCTTTTACATCCACATCTGAAAGACAGCACCTCCGACACCCTCAGCATTGCACTGGGAGTGTCGACCTGGATTACGTGCTCGAGCATCTGGAGTGGGGACTGGAACGCACGACCTTCTGACTCAAAGACGAGTGCGCTACCCACTGAGCTACTGCTGACACACGAGAAGGTGGTTCTGGGCCCTCTCCTTGAACTGGTGCTCCCACCATGGCGTCGGGTCAGGAACCCCAGGGTGCTGACCCAGTGACGGTCTGAGCGCTCACCTCTGCTCTCCGGCCGGGGTCGGCTCCGCTTGGCCCTCTGCAGTCGCCGCTGACTCTGAAGGCGGCCCTCTCTCTTCGGCGGCCGGCCTCTCCTGCTCGCTGCCTCCCGCGCCGAGGCCCTCGCCCGCCGTTTCCTCCAACATGCCAGACACCGGGCTGCTCGTGTCCATCGGAGAGCCCTCCAGCTGACTGCCCACCGTCGCCAGTGCGTCCGAACCCTCGACTCTCTCGGGAGACTGGGAGGCTGATGGATTTTAAGATCAAGGAGGGCGAGAGAGAAAAGAAAAAAGATTCAGCACGAGTTACCACATCTATAACTCTAAATACAAAGATAATATAAACTAAATAAAAAGGTTTTCCATCTTTAGCCCCCGCACCCGATTTTCTATGACCAAAGAGGCACGCGACCTGCTCTAAAGCCTCTGAAAACGCTGACCTTGAACTAAAATGTCTCAGTCGGTCTCACTCTTGCCTCTGAGTCAGATGGTTGTGGGTTCAAGTCCCATTCCAGAGGCTTGAGCACCACAATCCAGGCCGACACTCCCCAGTGCAGTACTAAGGGAGTGCTGTTGGAAGAGCAGTCTTTCAGAGGAGACGCCCTCTCAGGTGGATATTAAAGACCCCATGGTCACTATTTCGAAGAGCAGGAGAGTTCTCCCCGGTGTCCTGGGGCCAATACTTATCCCTCAACCGACATCACTAAAAACAGGTTATTTGGTCATTATCACATTGCTGTTTGTGGGATCTTGCTGTGCGCAAATTGGTTGCCGCGTTTCCTGTATTACAACAGTGACCACACTCCCAAAGTAATTCAGCGGCTGCGAAGCGCTTTGGGATGTCCTGAGGTGGTGAAAGGCGCTGGAGAAATGCAAGTTCTTTGTTTTTTTGGGTTGATAAAAGAACATAAGAACATAAGAAATAGGAGCAGGAGTAGGCCAATCGGCCCTTCGAGCCTGCTCCGCCATTTAATAAGATCATGGCTGGTCTGATCCTAACCTCAAATCTAAATTCATGTCCAATTTCCTGCCCGCTCCCCGATAAGATGATCACGCAACAGGCCCAACTTCTGAGGAGGAGCCACTCGACTCTAATCCAGTGGCTCCCCAGACGGAGATCGGGGCTCCTAATCCAGCACATAATGCAGTAACACTCCGGTGCAGCACTGAGGGGGTGCTGCATTGTTGGGAGGTTTGGGGCTCAAGCCGTGGACTGGGACTCGAAGTCACAAACCTCGTGACTCGGGGGGTGGGGGCAAGCACGCTACGGAACGAGCCAAGCCCACATGTTCCTTTCCAACAACCCCACTGGCGTTTAAACCATTTTGAAACGACAGGGGGGGTCGAAGTTGATTCTGAATCTTCACCGAGCTGTATTTTGAAAGGGGGCTCTGATTAACAGGACGTCCCGGTTAAGTTGGCTGATGGAAGTTTTCCAACTTGTTCCCAACAACCAATGCTCTCGAGAGGCCCGAGAAGTGATGGAGCCCCAGGAACAGCGCCTTGACTTCTGAACACGCCTTGTAACAGACACAATTAACCAGTGATTTGTTTTTGGGGGTGGGGGGAAACAAGTGAGAGAGACAGGGAAGAAATAGGAGTAGATGATCATGCGGCCCCTCGAGCCGGCTCTGCCATTCAATAAGATCATGGCTGATCTTCCACCTCAACTCCACTTTCCTGCCCGATCCCCGTATCCCTTGAACTAAACTCGTGCAGTCGCAAAACATGCCAATTTGTAAGGCAGTTCTTTAAAAATGGATGCGCCAGGATAAGATCCTCCGGGAGAGCATGACCCTGATTGTTCAGCTGGGGAGGAAAAAAAAAGCGTGAAGCCCTCGATTCTGGGGGAAAATCTTCCCTGCGAAGAACTTGATGGCTGGGCTCCCAATTGGGACTGCCCCTTCCCATAGGGTTTGCTTGGCGCTGGCTGCTGTTTCTCCCCCCTCCCCGCCTCAGCTTCACATACTTTCCCCTCCCCCAAGGCAGGTAGGTGGACTTAAGATACAGATCAGTCATGATTTGATTGAATGGCGGAAGAGGCTCGAGGGGCTGAACGGCCTCCTCCTGCTCCTACGTGCCCCACACACTGTTCGAGCAAGGCAGAGCAGCCTGCTGTCCCGGCAGCCGTGGCCAGTACACCGCCGAGAGGTTTGATGCACTCGAGACCCTTCGCACAATCGGGGAGCAGCTCCTCGACGGTCAATCCCACCTGTGGTCGGTGCCGGTGACATTTCCATCTGCAGGGCCTCGGCCTCTCCGCTCGGCCTGTCCGGTGCCGACTCTGCGGGCTCGACGGGCATCAGGGACTGCGCCGTCACCTCCTCGGCAGACGCCAGCTGCAGCGCTGACGGTTGGCCTCCAGGCTGAAGAGCGGCCAGGGGCTGCTGGGCGGTCTCCAGAGAGCCCAGGACCTGTGTCTCCGTAGCGGGGGTACCTTCCATCGAGGCTGCCGCTGGCAGAAAGTTTTCCAGTCGAGGGGTGTCCAACCCGCTGGAACCAATGACGGGTTGCTCCGCGTCTAGAACAAAAAAGTTAAAAAGGAGCACGTCACTTCATCGTTATTTAAAACAAAAACTCCAGAAGATACCTCCAATTTAAAATGCAGCGATACCACAGGACTGAGACGTGCAGGATAATCCAGCAGGAACTAACTTCTTACTGAAGGTGACTCGGCAATGGGTCGCGGGTCTGAGCCTGCGATTCCCCACGTGATGATGGGATGCGAGTCTCTCAAAGAGCCGGCACAGGCACGATGGGTCGAATGGCCTCCTTCGGTGATTCAAGGCCCAGATTACCAGGGGAAGAGAGGCCGGAGGAGGGGGAGGAACGGGGGAAAGAGGGGGTTTGGAAAAATTTGATTTAAAAGCATTCCCACAGCACTTCGGATTCCAGTGGTGACCAGACGGCCAACTCTGACAGCAGCCAGCCTGGCTCAATACCTTCACATAGATTCGGTGTTTTAGAAGAACGGCAAGGAGCTCCCCCCATTAACAACTTGCACTCATACAGCCCCTTTAAGGAGCAATTGCTCCTTGGAACGTTTTACTAACAAAATTTGACACCGAGCCGTACGAGGAGATATTAGGACAGGTGACCAAAAGGTAGGTTTTAAGGAGCATCTTAAAAAGGAGAAAAGAGAGAGGGAATTCCAGAGCTGAGGGCCGAGGCAGCTGAAAGCACGGCCGCCAATGGTGGAGCGATGGAAATCGGGGATGGGCGAGAGGCCAGAATTGGAGGGGTCGCAGAGATCTCAGAGGGTTGTAGGAGGTTACAGAGATGGGGAGGGGTCGAGGCAATGGAGGGATTTGAAAACAAAGATGAGAATTTTAAAATCGAGGCGTTGCCAGACCGGGAACCAGTGTAGGTCAGCGAGCACAGGATACGGGCAGCAGAGTTTTGGATAAGATCAAGTCTTAGCAGCTGATGAGCTGAGGCGGGGCGGCGATGGGTTTAGGTACTAACCCGCTAACTGGCCGTGGGTCCTCATGGCCTCCAGCGCTGCTTCTGCGATCGAGGCGGCCATGTTGCTGATGGCTTCGTTCGTGGCCGATAGGGCGCTGGAGCTCACACCTGTGCGGGCGCAAAGGAGAAGGTTTCAGGACCGTTACAAGGCATCTCACGACGGGTGGGTGGGATGACTGAGAGGGGGCCAAGTTCATACTGTACAGCAGGGGTTACTACTTTGCTTCACTGGACGGCGAACAATAAAGACAGTGCATGTTGAACAATCATCTGTAACAGAGTTCCTAAGCGGACGTGACACTTAGTCCAGTAATGGAGACAGCCATGGGAATGATTCACAATTGTTCCAGACAGTATCAAGTAAACCGTACGCACATCAGCTCACAGAGGAAAGTAGGGGGTCCCAAATTGCACCCCCACGTGCCGTACAGCTCGGTCACAGTGACCCATTTATCGGGAAACGCTCCCAGTCGTGCTTTCCATCACCCCACCCCCAACCAAGAAATGCTCTCTGGTGTGTGCACCCATACAAGAGGGGGCGTCCCCACCCCAGGAACATCACTGGGAAACCCACACATGCCCCGAAGACCTCATCTGAATCCCAAAAACAACACTACCTGGGTGGCAAAGGTGACCACTTTACTCTGTATCTAACCCTGTACCTGCCCTGGGAGTGTTTGATGGGACAGTGTAGAGGGAGCTTTACTCTGTATCTAATCTGTGCTGTACCTGCCCTGGGAGTGTCTGATGGGACAGTGTAGAGGGAGCTTTACTCTGAATCTAACCCTGTACCTGCCCTGGGAGTGTCTGATGGGACTGTGTGGAGGGAGCTTTACTCTGTATCTAACCCTGTACCTGCCCTGGGAGTGTTTGATGGGACAGTGTAGAGGGAGCTTTACTCTGAATCTAACCCTGTACCTGCCCTGGGAGTGTTTGATGGGACAGTGTAGAGGGAGCTTTACTCTGAATCTAACCCTGTACCTGCCCTGGGAGTGTCTGATGGGACTGTGTGGAGGGAGCTTTACTCTGTATCTAACCTGTGCTGTACCTGCCCTGGGAGTGTCTGATGGGACAGTGTAGAGGGAGCTTCACTCTGTACCTAACCCTGTACCTGCCCTGGGAGTGTTTGATGGGACAGTGTCGAGGGAGCTTTACTCTGGATCTAACCCTGTACCTGCCCTGGGAGTGTTTGATGGGACAGTGTAGAGGGAGCTTTACTCTGTATCTAACCCTGTACCTGCCCTGGGAGTGTTTGATGGGACAGTGTAGAGGGAGCTTCACTCTGTATCTAATCTGTGCTACAAATGTTCTGGGATTGCCTGCCTGAACCAACTTTCACTTGGATCAGCATAAAAAATTCACAAGACCAGTTAACAAGAGTGTGCAGACTTGTCCTTACTCCCTTTCCCATCCACGGCTCTGAAACTGCACCTCATTCAATATGACATCCACCTTGATAAACCCAACACCGACATCAAGAACCGCCTTTGTAACCGTGACCTCGCCAGCTGGTCTGAGAGCGGGCATGTCTGTCGTTTGACTGCTCAGCGAGGAAGGCAGTAGGTTGTATAGTTATCTCCAAACAGGGCAAACAAACAAAAGGGGAAATCACTGCCCTACAACTATATAACCTACTACCTCATCGTGCCAAAGCATATAGATCCAATCGCTCCTCTTCGAGCGCCAATGACAGCCTGACTCCAAACGCACCTCCGGTTGCAGCAATAACTTGTACCTAACTCCTGAGGTTTCAAAGAAAGTCAGACTTGCATTTATATAGCGCCTTTCACAACCTCAGGACGCCCCAAAGCACGTCACAGCCAACGAAGTGTGGTCACTATTGTAATGTAGGAAACGCAGCCGCCAATTTGTGCGCAGCAAGATCCCACAAACAGCAATAAGATAATGACCAGATCATCAGTTTTGCTAATGTTGTGTGAGGGTTAAATATTGGCCCCAGGACACCGGGGCAAACACCCCTGCTCTTCTTCGAATAATGCTGTGGGATCTTTTACATCTACCCAAGAGGGCAGACGGGGCCCTTGGTTTAACGTCTCGTCCATCGAAAGACGGCACTTCCGACAGTGCAGCGCTCCCTCAGTACTGCGTGACCCACGATTCACAGCATTGTATGCGAGTGGTAACCGCGCACACACAGCCGGGATGTACGTAGGTGATCAGCTTTAACACATTTCAGGCACGGACGCCACGCGAGCTAAGTTGCGACAGTCTCGTTGAGAAACGACCGATTCTACGCACGGACCCTGCGATCGGTGCACGTGAAGACCGCGTGTCCTTCGAGCTTCGAGAGGCCACGCTTGCCACCGTAGGAAAGACAGTAGATTGCATAGTTAACTCCGAGATCGGGTATGACCCTAAAACTATACAACCTACTACCTCATCCCAAAGGGCACCATTCCATCTCCAGCCAGTCAGCGACGCTTAAAACTTAAGTCAGCAAAAAAAAAATACAAGCCAAGAATTGTTAGGGTGAGAAAGGAGTGAGGAAATGTGGGCAACAGATGGAGGCAGAAACTCAAAGGTTCCCCATTATCAATTTTTGATAGCCCTCTTCTCTCTCCCTGGTTTTCCTCTTTACTGGGCCCAATGGAGCCATGCATCTCCTGCAATGGAGCCCAGGATGTGCAGTCTGTTCCCAACCACCAATAGGGCTGCTGCCTCACCACCACGGGCTGCACGAGCACAGCCTAGTAGAATCTCCCAGTCCAGTATTACCTTCCTTGGGTACCTTGGGGTGCTTGGAGTGGGGAAGAAAGAGAAAAAGGGCTTAAGTTGAATGAGGTACCTGCCCTGGGAGTGTTTGATGGGACAGTGTAGAGGGAGCTTTACTCTGTATCGAACCCGTGCTGTACCTGCCCTGGGAGTGTTTGATGGGACAGTGTAGAGGGAGCTTTACTCTGTATCTAACCCTGTACCTGCCCTGGGAGTGTTTGATGGGACAGTGTAGAGGGAGCTTTACTCTGTATCTAACCCGTGCTGTACCTGCCCTGGGAGTGTTTGGTGGAACAGTGTATAGGGAGCTTAACTCTGTATCTAACTCTGTACCTGCCCTGGGAGTGTTTGACGGGACAGTGTAGAGGAGAAAATGGGAAAGGGGGAACAAACATCCTTAAGCTCCCATCTTGCAGCTACCAAGCCTTCAAACATCTGCACCCACCCGTTCCCCCCTCCACATCTTACATACACTGTGCTACCGCTACACTGAAATATCATACACAAAGGACTGGATACAGGAGGTGCAGATTGCACAGTACGTATGAGCAGTAACCAACCTGTTTGACTCTTGTCACCTTGAACAGATGAGTTGGCAGCTCTGGTGGAACCTGCAGCCTGCTTTACAAACACAGTGACAGCAGTTAACCCATCAGTTTCCGAGCAAAGAAATAATAAAAACACAAGCCACACGAACATCTTTGGGAGGAGAAAGGAAGGACGAATACTTTAAACCAAACCCTTGTCTGCTGAAGTGCGCGGTTACCATTCTTCCGGTCACTGGGATTTCAGGTAACGACCTTTTTTCTTGTTTTACAAAACTAGCTTTCTTTTTAAAAGACAAATTTCACACACTCGTTCCTCTCCTTAAAGTCATATTTGAGTTTGGGAATTCCCTCCAGTCTCCCCTCCCTCAAATTAAGTTGCAGCGACAAGTCAGGGTGGTGATCCCATGAGGAGAGCTCGCCCGGTGGCTCTTACAAAAATCAAGTCACCCGTAATGTGCACAGTAATACTTAACATTCTCAGGCCCCTGCCAAGGCTGTTTCATAACCAACCAAAAGGCACAGCAACCAGGAATGACTCATCCTCCAGGCCAAATGGGGAGCATGGGGGGGATACAAGCCCCCCCCCCACCCACCGTGGGTCTAGTCAACAGCTAACGCCTCTCACTCACCGGCGTGTTCTGCTCTTTGTTCTCCTTCTCCTCTTTGGCCTTCTCCTCTCTCCTGGTCTCCTCTTCTGCCAGCTGCTTCCTGCGTTTCTCTCTCCGCTCCTCCAACTCCTCGTCGCGCAGTGACTCCAGATATTGGATGATGGGCAGCTTCACCACTGCGTCAATTAGAGGTTCAATCCAGAGTTAGTGCGGCATTTCCGGTAGAGGTACACAGCCCTCCCGCACCTCCCTCCTGGGGGATAGGGGACATTACCCTCCGGTGAAGGACATGCACTATCATTTACCCCTTCTCTCTCTTCACAGGGCCTTCAGTGATTCACATCCACCCCCAGAAGGGTAGGGTGAATGAACTGCTCTCAGACCGAAGCTGCTTTTCAGCAGATGTCAAGCTTGGCTCAGTTGGTAACATGTTTGTCTCTAGGTCAGAAGTCTGTGGCTTCGAGTCCCGCTGCAGGACCTCTGCCCATAATCTAGGCCGACACTCCCAGCGCAGCACTGAGGGAGCGCAGCACTGTTGGAGGTGCCGCCCTTTGGAGGAGTGTCAAACCGAGGGTCACCTGTCCGTTCTTGTAGATGTTACAGGTCCCAAGGCACAATTCGAAAAGCTGCATGCAGCTCTCTCGATTCACCCCTCAACCACCAAAAACAGACTAACTGGTGTTTCATGTCCCTGCTGTTTGTGCTTGTTGCTGCTGTGTTTGCCTCAGTAACAGTAGCTGCACTCAAATTCATTATGTGAAGTGGTAAGACGCCATACAAGTATGAAAGAAGAGATTCATCTCTTCTCCTCCCCTTGATGTCGCCCTCGAGATCAAGAACATAGTGGAGTGGAAGTTTGGACCTGTGTCTCCCCCAGTCTGACATTTGGGTGGGTGTTTTGTGCTCAAGCTAAGAGACTCGGTAACCTGTTAGAAGCCATGTTAAAAACAGGGACCAGGCTTCCCGAGCGGCCATGCTGGTTAACATACTGAGTGGCAGAGCGATGCGGGGCAGGAAATTTGCATGTTTGATCCGCGGTATGTGTAGAGTTCGCTGGTCTTAGCCAGAGCGGCTGCAGGTGCGCTAAAATTATCCCCAGGTCACAGGGCTGGAAGGGAAAGGGGGCTCCCGGCTCTCATCAGTTTCGAGTGCCCCCCCCACTCAAAGTGCATGCGTGGGGAGCAAACAGCCTGCCAATACTCGTTATAGACTCACACAAGAATGGCCTCTCGGGTGAGGAACTGGAAGGCACCAGGCGCCCGTGGAACTGTACCCAAGCTAGAGTGAAAGCGGGAGGGGGGGGTGGAGTTCGAATCTGAGCCCCCACCAGCAAGTCTTAATCGCACCCCCCTCCCGCTGCATTCTTACATAGAATTTACAGCACAGAAACAGGCCATTCGGCCCAACATTTCCAAGCTGGTGTTTATGCTCCACACGAGCCTCCTCCCTCCCCTCTTCATCTCACCCTATCAGTATAATCTTCTATTCCTGTCTCCTTCGTGTGTTTATCCAGCTTCCCCTTAAATGCATCTCTGCCATTCGCCTCAACCAGTCCTCGTGGGAGCGAGTTCCACATCCTCACCATTCTCTGGGTAAAGAAGTTTCTCCTGAATTCCCTTTCGGATTGATTAGTGACTCTCATATTTATGGCCCCGAGTTTTGGATTCCAGTTGTGCACACTCACCTGCTACACAGTCGTGCATACTCTCTGCGTCCAGAACTTTGCATTCCTCGGTCCAGCGGGTCAGTGCGGTTGGGATGCTGGACAGGGTACCTGCAGAGAAGAGACCATTATAACCAAGGTAGTGCAGGTGGCCCGAATGAGCTGCATTGGCAAAGTACGTGGAGTGTCCCATACCCATCTTGACAGAATCTCTGGCCGCGGGCCTCTTATTCTCGCCTGTTGCACACTGCACCAGACATCGCAAGGCTCTTCCCCCAGCATTTAAATACCGGAAAGTGACACAAAGCTATTTGAAGGCGTGAACGTCGGAAAGTATTACAGGCTGGCAATTAAGAGAAACCAATTTACTGCTCCAACCCTTTCAGCTGGCACACCCAAATCCACTGGCCCAAAAATCAAACCAAGTAAAGCACAGCATCGCTGGCAAACAGTCCCCACCCTCATTGGGAACACTTCCCTTTCAAACCTTCGATAAGAAAAACATTCCAAGATGGATCACTGATTACAAGTTGGTATTAATAAACCACACTGGTATCACTGTGAACGGACACGACGCTCGATAATTCAGCTCTCACCTTCTGCGATTACTCAGAGGCAGAATTACACCATGACCTACTCGATTGCTCTCCTTTTCTATTTGATCGCAGGTCGCAAAGCTCAGTATTCTGACCGGTTGAAAAAAAAACCGGGCTCAAACACGACAGAGCTGGTCGCTGCCACCTTGCTTCACCGCGGCGGCACTCTAACAAACAAACCTCCGAGCTCCCAAAATCCGACTGAAAACCTTCCCAATGCACAACGTTAAAGGACTCGCCCCCCCTCCATCAGCTCGGCTCAGTTGGTGACAGGTTTGTCTAGAGTCAGAAGGTCATGGGTTCGAGCCCCCGCTCCAGGACCCGAGCCCTTAATGACGGCCGACGCTGCCCAGTGCGGTACCGAGGCTGTACTGGGGAATTGACGATAGGTCCTGTTGTACAGGGTGACCACCTGTTTGGTCCACTCCAAAATTGGGCCGAGTGCATAACAGTCCGCTTGTGCGTATGCAAAGGGGGTTTCCAGCTGACAGAGGGAACATTTTGCCCGCCTGTATGTCCTGAACAAGAAAAACTACCAGCATTTAAAAACCTGACCCTTTTATACAGAATCATGGAACTATACAGCACAAAAGGAGGCCATTTGGCCCATCGTACCTGTTCCACCTCTTTGAAGAGCTATCCAAATAGTCCCACTCCCCTGCCCTTTCCCCATAGCCCTGTAAATTTCTCCCCTTTAAGTATTTAACTAATTTCCTTTTACGTTTGTTCAATTAGCACAATTACTGGCCGATCACCCCCAAAACCAGACGAGTGGCTGTTCTACGGCCGAAGGACTCGACCCGCGGATTTGTGCCTCAGATCTTTTCACACCAAAAACGCCAGGGTACAGAAGCCCCAGGATTCAGGCCAGCGGGGGCCGTGGACACAGCCTCTGACGCCACCCCCCTCCCCCCATCCCACCTTATCCCCCTCAGAAATCTCTGGACGACCGGCTCGCTTCCGATCGGCCGCCTTACCTGCTTGGCTGGACGTGGCCGTCTGGTCGTGGAAGAAGTCGTCCAGGAGGTCGTCGTCTGAACGGGCAATGATGTGGACGTCGTCGTTGCCGACCAGCAGCCGGGCGCGGCCGCGGCTCTGCAGGGGCAGGCTGCTGCTGAGCTGGAGGATGTCCGCAGCGGCAGACGGCCCGAGCAACCTGTAAGCAATTACAAGCAGCAATGCAGGTTAATAAGGCCAAAAAAGGGGCAAAGTACTGGGGTTCATAGTGAGGAACAGGACGCACAAGCAGAGAAGTTACTTCAAACATACACAACCTTGGTTGGAAGTTACGTTAAACTTGTATAGTACTGTGCACAGTTCTGGTCTCCATATTATAAAAAGGATACAGAAGCACTGGAGAAAGTGCAAGAAGATTTAAAGGTTTGCATTTATATAGCGCCTTTCACAACCTCAGGACGTCTGAAAGCGCTTTACAGTCAATCAAGTACTTTTGAAGTATGGTCACCGTGTAATGTAGGAAACGTGGCAGCCAATTTGCGCACAGCAAGATCCCACAAACAGCAACGTGATAAGTGACCAGATCATGTTTTTTTAAAAAAAATGTTGGTTGAGGGATCGATATTGGCCAGGACACCGGGGAGAACTCCCCGCCCTGCTCCTCTTCGAAATAGCCACATGGGATCTTTTACGTCCACCTGAGGGGGCAGCCAGGTACCTCGGTTAAACATCTTGTCCAAAAGACGGCACCTCCGACGGCGCAGCGCTCCCTCGGTACTGGCGCTGGGGGAGTGTTGGGCTAGATTATGTGCTCGAGTCTCTGGAGGGGGGGCTCGAATCCATGACCACCTGATTCAGAGGCGAGAGTGCCACCAAATGAGCCAAAGCCAACACCGTGTGAAGTGAGACAGCGGATCACAACACAACCTCGGAAAGCAACAGAAAACGGGGCCAGCTTAGAGCCGAGACCAGCAGACCCCCCCCACTCCGAGGTTTCACAGCAATTTAATCTTTTACCTTTGCAGGATGAGCGGAGGGTTGGGTTGCCTGTTCCCAGGGTAATGCACGTGGATGGTGTGGCCCGTGTTGGCAGCGAACGGCCGGATCGCCCGCTGACTGCGCCCGATGCCTTGAGTGAGCCGAGTGGTGGAAGATCCCGTGCCCAGCGTCAGGGCGCTGTGATCCGCGTGCCGAACCATGAGCGGGTGCGTGGCGGGAATGTTACCCGGGGCAGGGGGTATGTCCGCTACGAAGAGAGGAGAAAAGTTAGAAAGGACCCCGCAGTTCGCGCTGCTGTCTTTATATTAAGAGTTGTGGCGGGCTGATCGACATTGGTACAGGGGCACACAGCGGTTCAGAGAGGGCTGAACCGCTGGGGAGTCAGCAACTCCACAGATCAACATAAGTCTAATCCTCAAAATCTATTTTCACAACAATTTGCAGCTTGAAGTCACAGTGCCCCACGATTGTCCTGTAATTTCCTCACGTATTGGTGGAGCAAAGCTCCCTCTACACTGTCCCATCAAACACTCCCAGGGCAGGTACAGGGTTAGATACAGAGTAAAGCTCCCTCTACACTGTCCCATCAAACACTCCCAGGGTCAGGTACAGGGTTAGATACAGAGTAAAGCTCCCTCTACACTGTCCCATCAAACACTCCCAGGGCAGGTACAGGGTTAGATACAAAGTAAAGCTCCCTCTACACTGTCCCATCAAACACTCCCAGGGCAGGTACAGGGTTAGATACAGAGTAAAGCTCCCTCTACACTGTCCCATCAAACACTCCCAGGGTCAGGTACAGGGTTAGATACAGAGTAAAGCTCCCTCCACACTGTCCCATCAAACACTCCCAGGGCAGGTACAGGGTTAGATACAGAGTAAAGCTCCCTCTACACTGTCCCATCAAACACTCCCAGGGCAGGTACAGCACGGGTTAGATACAGAGTAAAGCTCCCCCTACACTGTCCCATCAAACACTCCCAGGGCAGGTACAGGGTTAGATACAGAGTAAAGCTCCCTCTACACTGTCCCATCAAACACTCCCAGGGCAGGTACAGGGTTAGATACAGAGTAAAGCTCCCTCTACACTGTCCCATCAAACACTCCCAGGGCAGGTACAGGGTTAGATACAGAGTAAAGCTCCCTCTACACTGTCCCATCAAACACTCCCAGGGCAGGTACAGGGTTAGATACAGAGTAAAGCTCCCTCTACACTGTCCCATCAAACACTCCCAGGGCAGGTACAGCACGGGTTAGATACAGAGTAAAGCTCCCCCTACACTGTCCCATCAAACACTCCCAGGGCAGGTACAGGGTTAGATACAGAGTAAAGCTCCCTCTACACTGTCCCATCAAACACTCCCAGGGCAGGTACAGGGTTAGATACAGAGTAAAGCTCCCCCTACACTGTCCCATCAAACACTCCCAGGGCAGGTACAGGGTTAGATACAGAGTAAAGCTCCCTCTACACTGTCCCATCAAACACTCCCAGGGCAGGTACAGGGTTAGATACAGAGTAAAGCTCCCTCTACACTGTCCCATCAAACACTCCCAGGGCAGGTACAGGGTTAGATACAGAGTAAAGCTCCCTCTACACTGTCCCATCAAACACTCCCAGGGCAGGTACAGGGTTAGATACAGAGTAAAGCTCCCTCTACACTGTCCCATCAAACACTCACAGGGCAGGTACAGGGTTAGATACAGAGTAAAGCTCCCTCTACACTGTCCCATCAAACACTCCCAGGGCAGGTACAGGGTTAGATACAGGGTAAAGCTCCCTCTACACTGTCCCATCAAACACTCCCAGGGCAGGTACAGCACAGGTTAGATACAGATTAAACTACCTCTGCACTGCCTAAAGAATACGGCCAACTACAAATTAAGCGCATCCAGTGCACCAGCGCATCCTTGTCGCCGGAGGGCGATTCACAATTTACTACCAATCTGTGCTGAGTTTGGGCAGTTGCGTTCTGTTGAAGTATCTGCACAGGGAACTCCATCGAACCCGTACAAGCAGAGAAGAGAGAGCTGTATGCCAGCCTTCCGGGCTGGATTTAAACCCATGTCTAAAAGGTGAAAGGTTAGCATTCCAATTCACACCACCTAGCTGTTATAAGGGGAGGTGCTTAAGAGTTAATTAAAAGACAACGGTAAGGCACTGCAGCTCTGAACAGGCATCGCGCTGTGGGGCTGAAGGCGGCTGTCGGTGGTTTAATACTACGTGCATTTCTGTCGAGATTTTGGAGCAGGGGTACGGTTATACAACATCCAGTATACCCAGGGTTGTGACTATACCAATGCCCCACCTGAAAAGAATCTCAAAAAGTCCGCACATCTGCCTCCTGCACATTTAGTGTTTCCTCAGTTATGACGTGCAATTCAGCAGGCGACCCGATTTGCCTGGAGACGACAAAATGGCACCAAGAGAGGGAAATACCCGCGAGTGACTGAAGATATCTCCACCCTCGACACTCATTTCGATGGTTATATTTTCCACTGTAGAACTTTGATGTTCTCGGACTTGGGGAAACAGAAAGCCAAGGATGGTGGGAACAGTCCAACCTTGGAGGGAGAGGGGAGCACAGCCAGAAATGAATGCTGACTGTGACAGTGGCTGCAGTGGAGATCTGAAATAGTCTCCCCACCCCCCCTAAAAAAAAGGCTGTGGATGCTGGGGAGTCAATTGAAATCTTCAAGATTGAGGTTGTTGAATTTTTGGTTAGTTAAGGGTGTCAAGGGATATGGAGCGGAGGTACAGATCAGCCATGATCTGGATGAATGGCGGAACAGGCTTGAGGGGCTGAATGGCCTCCTCCTGTTCCAGTGCACGTCAGTCATGTGCACACACGAGCATAGCAAGATTACCCATTCGTGCAGCATCGAGAACCACCACGCCTGCCAAAACAAAGTCAAACGAGGAGCGGAGGTTCCTCGCAAGCAACAGGGCATTCACGCGACCAATCAAATACGGCTTTGCCCTTGGGCACATCAGGCATCACCTTGCCTCAAATTGAAGGCCAGCAACAGCTGAGGCCTTGGCCAAGGCTGCCTCTGCGCCCCCTCGACCAGGGACAGCACGTAATTGTACTCGGGAGAGGTTTTAAAAAAAAAGGTTCCCTTAGTGAGAGGATGGACAAACCAAATGAAGCATCGCGCCGAAAGGTAAAGCTGCAGGGCGAGGGAGAGTCACTGACTCTTGTGGTGATTACGTTGAAATGTTGTGTGAAACACTACACGTTTTGAGGTAGATGCAAGTCTTTTGGAGACCCTCCCTTAAATCACGATGCAACTTCACCACTTCAAAGTAAGAGAGAAAGCAGACCAGTGAGTGCATCTGGAATCGAAAGGTGACTTTTGCCAGACAGGTTCTTACCGCACATCAGCATTTAGCGAGAGTGAATTCTTAAGTCCAAGGGGTCTTGTCCAACGGTACGAGATAAAACACAGGCGTGCGCTTTCAGGGCCGTACTCACCCCACTGCCTCGTTTAAAAGGGATCAAGGTCCCTCTTAACACTTGAGGAGTGAAGGCCAGAAACTGCTTCTACCTGCTGCTGGATCAGTGTAAAGTGAGCCTGCGCACGACCGCTAACCTGCACACTGTCGAGGCTTTGAATTGAAGGAGGTTTCTGTATGATTGAGGTGCTGCCGTTTTCAAAACTTGCGATTTTCCATTTACTGTGGTTCTTCAGAACTGCTCCAGAGGAACCTCCCATCTTCCAATTAAAACATTTATTTTTTTGGACAAGGCCCCTTGGCAGCAGTGACTTTCTAAAGCCCGAGCGGTCCCTTCACCTAGAAACCACATGTTTTGCTAATGAAGTTTGTCATTCCCACACACCTCTAATATGCAGTGTTACTAAAAAAACTACAATGGAGGGGGAGAATATTAAATAATCCAATCGGCCAGGTGTCCACGTTTAATGCTTTTGGTTACCCATGCTTTCCTGTAACTGTCAGAGACGTTCGAGGCTTTTTTCCAAAATAAGTTTGAGTATCACGAAAAACAAAGAAACTATTTGAGTTTCCTATGTGAAATATGCAAGAGCATAGCTGCACAGAGGACTTGTGTCCCACTAGCAGTAGGACTGGGATTGTCCAGGCTTGGTACGAGGGGGACAGTGCAGGTTCAGCACTTCAAACCAGCATTTAAATCAAGAGAGAAAGAGAAAGAATGAGAAAGAGAGAGAAAGAGAAAGAATGAGAAAGAGAGAAAGAGAAAGAAAAAAAAATGAAAGAAGGGAAAAAAAAGAGGAAGAAAGAAAGAAAGTGAGCCCAAGATATCAGAGTAACACCGAACTAAAAAAAAACAGGGAGGGAAGAGATGACATGTGCAAGAAAGGAGAGGTGAGAGTTAATGAAAGGAGATATTCAACTGTTGCTCGGTTAGATCAGAATTGATTGTCCAGGCAAGTGTTCGAACACCCTCTCATCCCACACCCAACTGTCAACTCCTTAATTTGGTACGGGTTGAAAAGGGCATTTAATAGTACGGAAACCACACCGTTTGAAGGCATTGGGAGGAGAGGGATTGCTCTAGGTGTGAAAATACTCCACAGAGGATGACTCTCAAAGCACACAGTCAATTAATGGTGGGCTACTACAATGACATGAATGGTCATGAAAAAAAAAGTACAACTAAATAAACTTTAGCAGACATTTAAAACATTTCATCAATTTTAACTTCTGCTGGGTGTCAAACTGGCACTAATTTGCTGTTTTCTTTTCCGATCTCTGCTCTGATAACGAGATAGTTGCAATTGTGCCCACGACAGCACAGCCTTGCGCGGCACTGAAGTAAACATGAGGCTCGGAGACAAGACGGGCAAAAAAACGGTCTTGTCCATTCTTGCACCTGCTCACAGTGCGCCACCCGGGGATCTGCAGCTGTCGGAGCAATCTGCAAGAATGCTGCGCTGAGCAAAAAGGGGGATAATAAGGCAGGTACTGGACACACAGCGTCCCTGTCGGTAGCTTCAGATAAATCCTGCAGACCTCAAGCGGTCAAGCCACAAGCACCTTCAGTATTCTCGAGTCAGTGCCCCACTCGTTATTCTCTCAGTTGACCTCACCAGGGACCATCAGCAGCATCAGGAGAAATGACGGCACGGGACTAACAGAGTTTAAACGCACATTTTAAAAAAAAATCAAAGAGGCCCCGTAGACAGCGGCCTCTAAGCTTGCAATCTAATTTCAGAAAAAGACGTTCATTAAAAAAAACCATTCCAGCTTTTCACACTCGCATTTTCTGACACCTCTCCAGCCCTGTATTGTCCCCTGGACCTCTACAAGTAGACCATCTATTTCAATATTCGCCAAGAATTGTACGCCCCCAACTCAAATTAATACTCCTCTTCCCCCTAATGAGCGTCAGTCCTGGGATGATGATCTCAGTTCCTGGTGCCCCCAGTCTCTCACTACCGGTAGTCAAGGTGGGGGAGACAAGTCAGCTTGCTCCCTGGTCTTCACCAACACCGCTACCAGGAGACACCACAGTGCCACACAGTTGACTTCCCGGCCCATTCAGCCTCCTCTCACAAGGCAGCCCGAGTGGGAGAATCGAACTGATTTAGAAGCTCCAGTACTGGAGGCACAAGTGCAGTCACCGAATGCTCAAAATCAAACAGCTCCAACGGGAGCCCCTCCAATGACTTGCTTGCCCGCCGGTAGAGTACAGGAACGGAACCAGTGTGCTTCCACGGTGCTGTGCGCCAAAACTCTAGCGCGCCTGCCATTTTGAAAGCACCCATTTTGCAGGTCTGGTGACAAACAAAAAAAAAGCACAAGTTGGCAGCACAGTAGGTGAAAATTAACGGTCAAAGAGCACCTGGGTCACCAAACGTCCCCAGCTCACCCTCGCCTTGGAGCCCTCCCCATTATGGTCAGACTCCAGGTGGTCGATAGGCCGTGGATTCTTCCGCAACCTGAACTGCAGGTGCAGCTCTGTCGAAAGGCACGGCCTGCTGGTTACAGAATGGGGGACAACGGTCAAGGAATCCTGGCTAAAACCGAACAAAACTCACACGCGGTGACTGGGCACCAACCACTGAGCAGCACGAGGAAAGTACCTTCAAGTTACACTGGCGGGTGTTCCGTTTCCTGGCTGTGGCTGGGTCAGAGGGAAATGCCAGGCGTTTGGAAGACGAGGGGGCAAAGTGACTCCCACGGGGTGAAGCATTAGCACTCACTCTCGGGCGTAGCACGGTTTGTGACTTGGGGCGGGGGTGGAGGGGGCGAGTGCGCACACGGGTGGGTAAGAAATGGGGCCGTTAAAGAGAGAGCTGCTTAAACTAGACCATCAACCCCATCGTCGTGTGTTTTTTTGATAAAACTCAGTTTCGGCAACAGAACATCCACGTTATTAGTGACCAGCTACCACCTCAGTATTGGTGGCAAGTGTCCAAATAGGTGAGTCGCTTAAAAAAAAATCCGTCTACAAAATGAAGAGGTCCATTCTTGGTTTGCAATTAGTGCCAGTTTCAAACCTTAACGAAACACAATGATCTTTATACCGCCAAATTTTTTTTGGGGGGTGCGGGGGGATGAGGAAGAGGCGGAGGAAGAAATGGTCATCACTTGTCATTTAATAAATCAAAGACCAAATAGATAACTGTGCTTTGATTAAACCTGTTGGGCAAAGAGGTAGAACTAAAAAGGCTGATGTTTGGTGGGGTGAACTGGAGAAGGTCCAGCGTTTATAAACAGTGCTGACCCACTTGTCCCCCCCACCCACCCACGCGGCCATTGGTCTTTTAGAAACACTGCGCAGAACGGACTTGTTCTGCCGACCTACGACACGTCATCGCTGAGAGTTACTTCTAGAGCTGGTGTGAGCAGAATAGAAGCTGCAGTCAGATTCCTACCATAGATGTCACTGCCATTACTTTCATCGTGCACTGCTACAGGGAGGTGAAATGTACGGCTGGCAGCTGCACCAAAGCTCCCAAAGAGACTGTCTCCGCGGAAGGGATCAGCTGACAGTGAAAAAAAAAACAAACGCATGCTTTTGTTCGTTTCGTTTGGTTAGAGGCTTATCAGTACTAGAGTGAGCACGCATCGACTTCCAATGCCAGTGACCCACCTAACCCATCCTACCTTCACGGCTGTCATTATGGCCCACACCCTCCCTCCCCAAACCAGCCATCCACCGCTGCCAATGGCAGTGTAATTATAGAATTTATAGCACAGAAACAGGCCATATGGCCCAACAGGTCCCTCCCTCCCCTCTTCATCTCACCCTATCCTTCTATTGCTTTCTCCCTCATGTGTTTATCCAGCTTCCCTTTAAATCCATCGATTCTATTCCCCTCAACCACTCCCTGTGGGAGTGAGTTCCACATTCTCACCACTCTCTGGGGTAAAGAAGTTTCTCCTGAATTCCCTATTGGATTTATTACTGACTATCTTATATTTATGGCCTCTAGATTTTGGTCTCCCCCATAAGTGGAAACATCTTCTCTACATCTCCCCTATCGAACCCCTTCGTAATTTTAAAAACCTCTATTAGGTCACCTCTCAGTCTTCCCTTTTCTAGAGAAAAGAGCCCGCGCCTATTCAGTCTTTCCTGATAGTTGTAAGGCGTCTCCGGTCAACCCCTCCCCCCCCCCCCACTCTAGAATATACTGGTTGAGTCAGAACAGGCTCCAGCACTCGCCCGACCCCACTGCCTTCCCCACTCCACATGCGCAGCCGTGAAAACGACCCCCCACCTCCTTTCCGTCCAATGGTCTGATCAGGTTTTCTATTCCCTTGTTGAAAACACAAAGTATTCACTCACTCACTGGGTTGCTGTGACTGAAATCACCAAGTGCCTTCAGTGCCGCTTTGCACAAGATCTGGGAGGAGACAGTGACCAGCTACCTACCCATTCTTAGTGGTTGCGTGCAATTATGTTGCCCCGAGTGAGTGAGCACACTATGCTCGGACCAAAGGAATGAGAAACGTTCCCCCACAGCACGACAAGAGGAAGGAACGGAATTGACAGCTGGGATTCAGTTTTCCTTTGGCACCTCGTTCTTTAAGAGGATCGGGAACTCGTTCGGGAGAGTTCAGTTACCCAACAGTTTCGTTGCTGGCCAAATTCCAATTTAATGGGCGCACACAGATATCAGAACACAAATGTTAGCCCAAATGCTTTTAAATCGCTTTAGGACATGATTCAATTTTCAACATGCTCATTAACTACACTTCTCTTCCTCATTTCCCCCCCCCCCGCACCATTCGAACAGTCTGGTGTATTCGCCAATTTGAAATGTGTCTAGTTTTCAATATCCAATCCATTTACACGTCTAAAAGATCAAATTCCCTCGAGAACTGGGCCCTGTTTTTAAAATCTCAGTAAAATCAATTATTCACTCCATACCCTGCAACACATTAGCAGGACGACAAACCAATTAATTTGCTTGGATTTCTACGAGAGAGAGAAGGGGAGGAAGCTTTTAAAAAAAAAAGACTTTCCTTCTCTAGGTACCCAACTTCCCAAAAAAAATGATCCTTCCCCTCACAATCACAAAAACATGCACAAAAAGCAAAACACTCCAGATGCAAGAAATCTGAAAAAATAAATCCCAGAAAATGCTGGAAACACTCAGGTCAGTCAGCTTTGGAGGGGCGGGGAGGGTTAACATTTCAGGTCGATGAACTGGTTCCCTATGAATCGACCTGAAACGTTAACCCTTTCTTCCCCTCTCCGCCCAAGCAGGTGCGTCTGATGAATTGCTGGGTGTTTAGTAGGCTTCCTTTCCCCTTCCCCCTACCATTTAACTCTCTGAAGACTAACTCACCCCAGTAACTGAATCTCTCGGATAATATTCTGCATCACCAACTCCCCATGTTCCAAACACCTTGTCTGGCAGAGACCAAAGCAGAACGCAGCTACAGAAGCCTCCACTGAGTCCAAATACCACCAAAACCTAAGTCAACTGGCAAGCTAGATGTTCAAACCTCTGTTACTGCAGGCGGGGGCAAACCGGCCAGGGTTTCTGCTCCAGATTGCTACCCAGTGGCTCCTACGTGCCAAGTGTGCCGACGTGGGCAGGACTACAGCTGGGGTCAACGGCCATTGGAGTCACTTAATGGGTTCAGAGGAAGGATACCATCTGGGCAAAGTATTGAGGAAGGGGGTTGAGAGACTGCTTGCACTCCGGCAGGTCCGACTTAAAAGGACTCTGGGATTTGGGGGGTGGTTGGAGAACTTTATGAATGGTTAGGAGGCTGTGCTAACTGCCAGGGGTAAGCACGTCGAACGATGGTGTGAGGTGCTTACAATTCCCCCAAAGCACCAGCCACACCATAACCGTGATGACACCCTAAGGTTTACAGCAACTGAATATGGTGAGTCCTATTTTTTATTAATTGAGATTTCTGTTGCTCTCCACAATTCCACCCGCTTCACTGCAGAAATCAAAGCCCAGTGGCCTTCACCACGGGTTGGATTAAGTTTGCACTGTAAAAAGAAGAAATTAATTTTACTCAAACTTCTCTTCCCACCCGATCCAAAATAACAAAAAAAAAATCACCACAATTCTTCCAGGAGGCAGAGTCATTAATCCCTGGGAAACAGATTCCCTACCTTCCCCTAGCACTACATTCACAATCAAGTCCATACAACTGTTCCAGACACTTAGTTTGGCTGGGAACACAGCCAGTTCAGATCCTCTTAGAGAGAAGGCTTCAACAAGAGACTGAAACACAAGGTATCAGTCGGCAGGGAGAGGCAACGTGTAAATAAATAGTGAGTGGGAGTGCGAGGAGCTCATGGACATCCTTTGGACAAAGACCGAAGTGTATCCTTCTGCTTAACCGCAACGCCCCCATCGCCAGTAAATCGGCCCTTACTGTTAGCGCTCAGTATTTTGTTGGCAGCGACTTTTGAATCAAGCCGAAGTTTGCTCCCTTAACCAATTAAAATCCACCGTTACAATCGCTCGCACGTTTCACCCGTTGGAACACTGACAAATCGCAGAACGTTTACACGTTTCACAGGACGGCGTGAATAAGGGAACAAAAGACAATATCAGAGCATAATCGTACGGCTGAAATATAAAAAAAAATTGTTCATCTGAGACAGAAAGAAAAGTTATCATTTCGGGTGGGACCCTCCACCTGACCCAGACGAGGGGTCCGACCCTTATTCAGATGCTGCCTGGCCTGCCGTGTATTCCCAACACAGTCGGCTTTTGTTTGACTTCCCTCATATTCAGTTGCAAAGCTGCATTCATACTTCTGCCCAAATCGACTATTTGATTAGTCGTGTTTTACAACTGGAGCAACCATCAGAACTTGACCGAACCCCTAGCCAGCGCCAGTGGCCGACGAGGACGGGGAGGGATCAGTCCTTCACTGAAGACAGCCTCCTACCTGCGGTGGAGAACATGTTGTCAAACTCGATGATCAGGTCATCCTCTCGGTCGAAGCGGACGAGCGACTCGTCGATATCCGGGTAGTCTTCATCCAGCTCCATTTCTGACCCCTCCTCATCTTCGTCGTCTTCGTCTCCCTCCTCTTCCTCGCCTTCCTCATCATCCTACGTAAGCAATCACACACACACCACGGTGAATGAAGTGCGGTCCTACTCCCCAGACAAGAGCGAGGCTCCGCTCCTGTTCCAGCTGTGCCAGCAGATGTGGAGTAGATATCTACTCTGTTACAGCCAAAGTCATGGCAATAGCCATGACACTGTCAGCAGTACACCATTCATCGCATTCTCCTGGAACGGAGCCTCTGACCTCGACACCAAGGCCGAACTGCGCCAGGTAGAGGGGTGAGTGCAACAGAAATCGGCAAGCTAGTTACCGTAGATCATAAAATTACACAGAACGTACAGCACAGAAACAGGCCATTCGGCCCAACAGGCTTATGCCGGTGTTTATGCTCCACACGAGCCACCTCCCACCCCTCTTCATCCAACCGTATCCAGATAACCTTCTATTCCTGGTTGCCTGTTCCATAGTGGTACTTCCAGATACAGAGAAAGGTTGCACATGTCTCCTTTCTTCATTAGGGAATCATGTGGACCAGAGAGTGGTAGAACCAGAGTTCCCCTAAGTAACCACGAGATTTAACTCAACCAGGCATTTTGGGCCGCATGCCAAGTGTAAGCAAGGGACCTCACTGCAGTGAATCGCCCTGTACCACAGTACAAAGTGGAACCTACAGCATTGGAAATACTATTGGGGCACTCCTGCAGCAAAAACAAATCCAAGTTTACATCTTCAGGGAGCTCCCAGTGTGGAGTGGCACTGTAGCCCAGAAAATTACTGTACCATCTACACAGCTATCAAACCTGCAAGGATCAAGTGATCCTCTGGAAGCCTGCAGAGTGCTGGACCAACTGGGGGGGGGGGGGGGGGTTGATCAATTAATAAAGACATGATGCTGTCTTCACAGTTTGACCTGGTTGATGGAGGACTGAAGGGCTGGGCACAGTCGCATAAAGTCAGAGACAGACATGCAAAGTCGTGCTTCCAACATCAGAGAGTGCCCATTCAAGAACACCACTTGAAATGGGGGCGCCTGGGAGCTCCGTCCATGATATAGCGATAGGATCTTAGCATCAGACAGTCGCTGTAGCTAGTGGTACAAGCCGAGGAGGGAGGTGAAGACGAAGAGGAAAGCAGCCAGACCTAAAACAAGTGGACTCGAGGTGCCTCCTCACCTGATCATCTTCATCCTCCTCCTCTTCCTCATCCTCATCCTGGCTGTCGTCGTCATCCTCGTTACTTCCACTGCTATCTTCCTCTTGCGTGTGCTCCTCGTCATCGGGGTCCAAGATGTTCATAGAATCTGTGCAAAGGAGAACAGTTGTAAATGGAGCAAATCGGACTTTTAATAACTGGACCCAATCCAGGTTTTGTTGCAAATGAACTTAACAGGACCAAAATTAACCGACTTAACTGAAATTAAAACCTGTGGTGCCCAATCATTCTCTCAAACAGCTCAAAGCATATTGCATACAATTAGTTAATTTGAAGAAGGACAGTGACTTATGTAGGTACATGCAGTAGCAATTTTGCACATAGGCAGATCTCACAAAAAGCAATGAGGCGAATGACCACTTGATCTGTGTTTGGTGTTGATTAAGGGAGGGATGTTGGCCCAAGACATCAGGAGGACTCCCTGCTCTTCTTCCAACACTGCCGTGGGGGTCTTCAACATTCACTTCAAGATGAAGCCTTGGGTCAACGTCTCATCCGAAGGGCGGCGCCTCTGACGTCGCTGCGCTCCCTCAGCGCTGCTATGGAGCGTCAGTCTAGATTACCCTCTGACACCACAGGCCAGAGCACTTACCGACCGAGCCAAGCTGACACAAGGGAGGCAAGCTGGTACTAATGTCACTGCTCTGTGATTGGATGACTATGCTGATTAAAAATATTGAAGTGGGACCAATGCTTGAAGCGCAATCAATTCGAGAAATTCCAGTGCACAAGCGCAGTGGAATCCTGAAGGTCGAGATCCCCAACGTGTACAGCTGACCCCACGATTCACACTGTGAACTGCATTGTCCGGTACTTTGTATACAACTGATTTAATGGCTGCTCAGCCTCTCCTCCCAGGCGTGCTGTTGCCGCTATTAAAAGAACGCGGCCCTATTTTGTTCCACACCCGGCCCCCGACCCAAAACCAGCTCACTCAGCAAGTGCGGGCGAGTGCTCAGCAGTACGGTCCAAGTCATCCTCGGGACTCTTTACATTGAACAGTGAAGGACGGTTAACAGCCCATCAGTACTGGCATTACCCATCCACCTGCAGATCAACAATACTGCAACGGAAGCAACCTTTTAAAAAAAATATTCACTCTCGGGATGGGGCTGTCACGGTATTTATCGCCCATCCCTAGCTGCCCCTTCAGGAGGTGGTGGTGAGCCGCCTTCTTCAACCGCTGCAGTCCGTGTGGTGAAGTTGCTTCCGCGGTGCTGTTCGGTCGGGAGTCCCAGGATTTTGACCCAGCGACGATGAAGGAACGGCCGATATACGTCCCAGTCGGGACTGTGTGTGACTTGGGAGGGGAACTTGGAGGTGATGGCGTCCCCATGCGCCTGCTGCCCTTGTCCTTCTAGGTGGTGGAGGTCACGGGTTTGGGAGGTGCTGACATTCAACAATAGGAAGCAGCCACGAAAGTGATTGCTGCAACTCAACTGCACTGACCACTAGGAGCTATTGCAACAATGAAAGAAGCAGGATGGCTGGCGGTTTTGGAAGTTAGATTTTGTTGGATAGAAATAATTGCTATAAACAATGATCAGGGCAACAGGACTCCACTGCACCAGACAGTTACAAACCCAAAGCTGCGCCAAATGTTAATCTAACAGCTACTGACCATGCAGAGACTTCCCGAGTGCGCTAGGTGCAGCAGAATCGGAATCTGCTGCTGAAACCCTCACCCACAAGACCATAAGAGATAGGAGCAAGAGTAGGCCATTCGGCCCCTCGAGCCTACTCCACCATTTAATGAGATCATGGCTGATCTGATTTTTACCTCAACTCCACTTTCCCGCCCTTTCCCCATATCCTTTGACTCCCTTGCTGATCAAAATTTGTCTAACTCAGCCTCCAAAGCTTTTTGGAGTAAAGAATTCCAAAGGTTCACAACCCTCGGAGAACAAATTCCTCCTCATTTCAGTGTTAAGCGGGCGACCCCTTATTCTGAGACCATGTCCCCTAGTTTTAGATTCCCCCATGAGGGGCAACATCCTCTCAGCATCTACCCTATCGAGTCCCCTCAGAATCTTGTATGTTTCAATAAGATCTCCTCTCATTCTTCTAAACTCCAATGAGTATAGACCCAACCTGTTCAATCTTTCCTCATAAGACAACCCTTCCATACCCGGAATCAACCTAGTGAACCTTCTCTGAACTGCCTCCAATGCAAGTATGTCCTTCCCCAAATAAGGGCACCAGAACTGTACGCAGTACTCCAGGTGTGGTCTCACCAGCACCCTGTACAGTTGTAGCATAACTTCCCTGCTTTTATACTCCATCCCCCTAGATATAAAGGCCAATATTCCGTTTGCCTTCCGGATTACCTGCTGCACCTGTATGTTGACTTTGTGTTTCATGTACGAGGACACCCAGATCCCTCTGTACCGCAGCATTTTGTAGTATTACTCCATTCAAATAATATTTTGCTTATTTATTTTTCCTCCCAAAGTGGATGACTTCACATTTTCCCACGTTATATTCCATCTGTCAAATTTTTGCCCATTCGCTTAACCGGTCAATATCCCTTTGCAGACACACTGCGCCCTCATCACAACTTGCTTTCGTTAGCTCCAGTCTCGACTATTCCAATGCGCTCCCGGCTGACCTCCCATCTTTCACCCTCCATAAACTTCAGCTCATCCAAAACTCTGCTGCCTGTATCCTAACTCGCACCAAGTCCCGTTCACCGGTCACCCCCCCCACTCTGTGCTCGCTGACCGGCAATGGCTCCCGGTCCGGCAACGCCTCGAATTTAAAATTCTCCGTCCTCGTGTTCCAATCCCTCCAGCCCGACAACGCTCCGAGAACTCTTCGCTCCTCCAATTCTGGCTCTTTGTGCGTCCCCCCCCACTGCCTTCGCCCCAACACTGGCGGCCGCACCTTCAGCTACCCAGGTCCTAAGCTCTGGAATTTCATCCCCATACCTCTCCGCCTCTCTCTCTCTCTCGTCGTTTATACAAACCAGTTTACGATTCAGCAACATGACAAAGGACGCCTTTGCGGCAGTGTCACAAAAACAGAGCTCTGTAATGGCACTGCACAATGGTTGGCACGTTACTAGCTCGCAGACAATGAAAAGAATTGTTGCACCAAGGGAACAATATCACAATGACTTCTCTTTTGGACAAACTTTTAATTTTTGTGCTGCATTGTCTGGTTCAACACCTATAGCACTGATCCAACCAGAATCTGTGACGGTATCAAGCCGACCTTTCTACTCAAGAAGGGACAAGCAGGCAAGTTGGAGATTGTTTTCTCCTTCGGGCGAAGATCTCATTACTGTGTCTCTTTTACCGTAACTCACCACCACCTACAGGAGTGGGGTAACCAACGCAATCTCCCCAACCCTTTCTACAAGCCCCCCACGCCGCACTACGTTTTTGTGCCACTCAATTTTGTGAAAATTTGCGTCTTTGAAAACCAAAAAGAGAGGCTGAGGCAACAAAACCTCCAGGTATTTTTCTCGTCCCTGGACGTCTTTGATCCATTTTGTTGTGCTCCCTGCTACAAAATGGTGGGTGAAGCGGGGGGTGGAGGGAGGTGAAATGAGGGGAATTATGTCTGTGGATGGAGCAAGCATCGGAGATAGGGATGAGATTGTTGGTGGGGAGGGAGAGGGGAGGAGAGGAAGGGAAGGAATTAGATTGGTCTGAATGGGGAGGAAGGGAAGGATTTAGATGAGATTGGGGGGGGGGGGGGGTGGAAAATGATCAGACACTAACCCCTTACCATCCCAAGCTTTGTGCAGTGCCCATCAAACTTTAATTCTCTTTTTTTAAAAAAAAACTGATGACGATGCAGGATTGGTAATTAAGGGCTCTCCTTCTGCACAGCAGTAAAGACAGTTTTTTTCTTTGTACCTTCTCGGTTAGCCTGCAGGGTGGGCGCCTGACTGAGATTTGAGGGAGCCTCATCCATCAACACATCCTCCTGGGACTCATCCTCAGTACTTCTGCAAGCTGTAGCGCCAGAGGAAGGAAATAAAATACAAAGAAAAAGTGAATGCAAGCCCACGACAGTGCATTCTACATTTTCCGCAATATATCGTTTCTGGTACTCGGCCTTTGGGTTTCTCCTGCCCCCCTCATCTCTGTATTTAGGAGCTTAATTCCTCAACTTTTTTTTTAAATTTGTAAGTGTGCGCGCTGGATGGGTCTATTGCAGGTAGAGCCTTTTTTAAACTGGAAAGCACATCAGTGTATACACTTGAGCAGAGCGTGTGTCATTGTACAGTGCTGGGAGGTGCCCGTAAGTATTTTGGGATCGTCGCAAGAACTCCCTTAGGAACAGGGATCGTACATTTCGGTCCAATTTTGTTAGCCGGTGCCATCATTTTAAATCCCAATTCCCGGCTGTTTCCTCCTGGTCGCTTAATAGCGTTCTCTGGCACAAAGCAGGGGCGGGGAAAGACACAAGAGATCTTTAATCCTTCCTTGTTTTAGGCAATGCCTGATTGTTCTCTACTGCCCTTTAAAGCCTTCTGCTTGGACGACACTAGAAGGGGTACGGATGCCAATGACCTGCCACGATCGGCAGAAGTTCCCCCACCTTTGCACAACGAGTAACTCAAGTGCGTTATGAATCACCAAACTCCGAACCTTAGTCTTGCCGTTGTGGGGACACTTCCCACTTTTTCTAGGGGGGGTGGCGGGGGGCGGATGGGGAAGAGAAAGCGGATGGGGGAGGGGGGAGAGGAGCGGGGGAGAGGTATAATCGGAATAAACTGCCTCCAAGCTGCCGGTTTCAGGCTAAATCAGCGAAGGCACGAGAGCGGGTTCTGGGGAAAGTGCACGGCAACTGAAGGGGGAAAACAGGCAGACAAAGCGAGGAGAAAATAATTAACTGCACAACCCCACAACACACACCAGTGAAACTGACTGGGTTTTGGGAGAAGCTTCTCATTCATCTTTCACTGTGGGCGTGCTGGTTATTTACAAATCATCTCACCAACATTCTGCAAAGCCAACAGTCTTCTTACTTCAGCATCCTCTATGTGCCTGAACGCAGGATTGGGGAAGGCACACTCTGCTTTTCAAAAAAAAAATATATAAACGTCCCTCCCTTCCCCCCGGGGCCCCCGTCCTGCTAAGATTTTGTTTAGTGAGGGGATGCTGCCGTCGTGGTGGTGGAACTGGCTTCGAGCGGTGAGTGAACCTGATCATGCATGACAGGGCCCCGGGTTTACAATGACCGAATTCTGTTCCGTAGAATTCACAGCATGGGAAACAGGCCATTCGGCCCGACTGGTCTATGCCGGTGCTTATGCTCCACAAGAGCCTTGACATTATTGCCGGCGTTTTTGGGGGCCGTTTCCCATCGTTCCGGCCATTTTTCCATGAAACTCACAAACCAGTGCCCTTGGTCACTGGGTGAATGGCCTTATCTGGGAAAATGTGAAGTCCCTCTATTTCCTCTCTCAACTCCAGTCTGGGAGTCGCCCGCCTCCCAAAGTCACATCCCCAGGTTTCCGCCAATGTCTCCCCCCCAGCAGAGGCCCTGTGATGATGCTCCTTTCTAATTTCTCTCTCTCTCTCTCTCTCTCTCTCGTCCCCATCCCTCTTAAATACAAGGTGGCGCTGAGAGGAGGCCAGCCACCTGCATAACCCCCACCCCTCCCTGTAGTGCATCCCGTGTTAGCTCCCTTACGTATGTACAATGTCACCCGCGTTCGCTGCTCAAAATCAAATGGAACGGAAAAACAGCAAACACCGAGGTCAGTCAGCCGGTCTGTGAAAGAGAAAGACAGGTCAATGTTTCGGGTGGGAGCCTTCCTCACAGCCCGTCAGCGGTCAAAGGAATCAGTCCATTCTCGTTTCAGATGCTGACTGACCTGCTGTGTAGTTCTTTTCTCCCCCACTTCCCCCCCCCAACTCCGCCTCCACTTTCATTTTTCTTCCCATGCTTTTAAACAAGAGGGGAAATGAGGGGAAAGCAATTCGTGGCCGGTCGCTAGCAACCCTCCTCCCCCCACCAACCAGAAAGAAAGCCCGATGGTGTAACTCCCTCTTTAATGGTGTGTCAGAGGAACATGACCACTTAGTGCTCAGTCACTAGCCCTTCTGATTTTAGGATTTTCAACCCATTATTTACCCTCCGATAAATTCCAAAATTTGCGTTGACTCGATTTAGATCCTAAATCATAAATGCGGCCTCTCAGTGGAATAAACCACGAGAAAAAGACTGCAGACCCTCCCTTGCCAAGAGTAGGATAACACGTTAATCCCTCCTCTTCCCAAAAACACCCCACCCCTGTTCATCGATTCCATTCCTCGCCTGCTAAAACATTAAGCCGACTGAATTTTTTTTTAAAAAAAAGCTTGCTGTGATTTTCTTAAACCCGAAGTTTTCTAACCAATATTCCCCTGAAGTTTTGACTGCTCACAGTTGACTCTGCTTGCATTTTTTTTTTAAACCCCAACTCAGAGGTGGTGAGAGGGGAAAACGAGGGCAGACCCTGGAAATCAGAAGGCCCATGTACTGCACACACAGGATCCCCGGGAACTGCAGAGTAAACGGAGGGAGCCCAAGCACACTCTGAACGACGAGCGCCCTCCGGTACTGGGTGATATGTACTTCTTACCAATGATCGTGCTGCTCACGGTCTCCACGTCTCTTTCCAACAACTCATCGATAAGATCCTCCAGCTCGTTCTCAACCTGAAAACACAATTGCAAGTACCTCAGGAAGGAAGTGGAAGAGGACGAGGCACCTTGGGGAGTTTCACAAGTCCGACAAAGCGCTCCCACACAGCTCAACCCCACCTGCTGCACCGGGGGGGGGGGGCCGTCTGCAGCCCACCTCCTCTTCATCTGTGGTGCCGATCAGACTCACCCCTTCACCGGCTTCTGGGACACGATTCGCAGCTTGCCCAGCCGTGGGAGACTGACCAAGCGGGGGGATTCGGCGCTGGTATCTCCTTTCCATGCTCTCCGTTAAGGGAGGCAGCACAGTGATGCTAACAAGAGGCAGAACTCCCACACAGCACGTGCAAGAATGCGTGTCAGGCACTCAATCAATCCAGGAATGGCTCCACACCTTAGTTACATCATCTCAATAGGGGGCAGACGGATTTTACTCATGGTAAAAGGAGGACCTGAGCAGCAAGGGCGATCTTGCTCTTCCTGCTCCATCCCCAAGGGCTTTAAAACTTCGACAGCCAGAGGCAGACCTGGCCCAGAATTAGCAATCTTTCGATAGGGCTACATTTTTCTGAATTCTGCTTGAAAAGCACCATCTCAACTTCACAGATGTCCGAACCGCACAAAGCAGCCAGCAATCACGAACAGCCGCGTTCTCAGGGACACGTCTGTGCAAGTGTGGAAGGAGGACGCCTACCTGCATCTCCTGGGCATTTAGCACTTCTGACTGCCCGGTTATCACCACCGTGTCCGCTTCAGTCTCCCCGTCCATAATATCGTTGTCTGCCACTCCAGTGGGGGCGTGGTCTTCCTGCGTCTCAGCCTCTCCGGTCTCACCTGGACAATCGATGCAAGCAGAAAAAGAAAAAAAAAAAAATCAGCTCAGCGCCAGCAGGAATTCAAACCATCTGCATTAAATGACGACGTTAAACATTCCTTCAGGTGGAGGAGGGGAGGGTGCCTGGGAGCGCTGAGCACTGAGCACAGACCACAGACCAGGGACGGACACAGGTTAGAGTTCACCTTCGCTGTTTCCAAGCTGAATAGGTTCAGCTTGTGTCGAGGTGGGGGGGTCTATACCACCCAGATAGTTCCATGTGGCCACTCTCAGGAGGGGCCCTGTGAGCAGGCTGTGAACCCACGCTCTGGATTACAGGGTGCTATGTCAAAAAGAGAAAATGGACACAATAAGAATGGGTATAATAAGAAGGGGAAGTACCCAGATAAACACCCTCATGGAAAAACCGCAAGAAAATAAATAAGCCTTCGCCGTATCCCTCAGGGATACTGGCAAGTTATTTGCAACTACAAAAACCATGGACCATCATCAGATGCAGGATTCGGCAATCAGGAAACCACTCAGACCAGCGTCTCTCCAAGTTCACTACTTTCGTGAGCAAAGGTGCAAACCAGCCCTCAATTTCATAAATGCTCCAATTAAAGAAAGACAAATTTGAAACGGACTTAAAAATCGCATTCTATTTCTAGGAATAAAAGACGATTCCCAATTTTTAGGGCAACTTCATGTAAAAGACCGTTGTAATTCAGCACACCCTCAAGATCATTCCCATTAGATGAAGGTGCGCGGAGGGCTCGATCAATGCTGCAGATCTATCAACGGGGAATCGAAGGGCTGTTTTCCCCCGGGGTCTTTCCGTCCCTTGGTCCTGGAGAATGGCAGCAAGTTTACCGTCCGACTGCACAAGTCCTGCAGGTCACAAGCCAGCCACCAGCACGGGGGTTCAGTGCAATATAAAAGCAGCTTCTCAACCTCGCTCACTAGACACAACTGCGCCAAAGCGCTGCTGGTTCCCTCTCATCCACCACCTTCCACAGACGTCAGCTCAGCCCAAACTCTGCTGCCCGACACCAAGTTGCGCTCACCCCTGTCCTCTGACCGCAGTCAGAGTCGCTGTCTTCTGCCTTCATTGGCTCCCGGTTGCCTCAAATCCCTTCATGGCCTCACCCCTCCCCATCTCACCAATCACCTCCTGCCCTGCCCAAGCTCCGTTCCTCCGACTTTGGCCTTTGCGTTATCGTTGGCGGCCGCACCTTCCGCCTGCTTGGTCCCACTCCGATTCCCTCCCCAAACCTCTCCGCCTTCTTTTCCTCCTTAACGCCCAACTCTGACCAAGCTACTGGTCACAAGTCCTAGTTTATCCTTTGTTTCTGTGGCTTGGCGTCAGTTCCTCTCTGTGACGCACCTTGGGTTGTTTTTTCTATAATAAAGACGATTATATATTTACATACGGTTGCTGTTGAGAGCAGCACTTACCAGAGTCCGGCTGGTTGCCATTAGCATCACCACTCGTGATGTGCGCATCCTGCTCGGATTTGTTCTTGCTCGATGCGTTCTTGCTGCTGAAAAGGCTGCTAGGCTGGTTGACGATGCGAGAGAGCGTCTCCAAAGGCTTCAATGCAGCATTCACGGTGTTTGCCATATTGGGACTAAAAAAAACACTAAGTTTAGCTAATCTTTCTGTTGCTGGCACACAAATCGCCACAGAGAAAACTGTCACCATATCCCATGGAACTTTGGTCAGCCCCACACCCTTTCTGCACACTAAGTCTTGTTAAATATTCTGTTCAATTTAACTCATCCAATACTTGTTCATCCCTCCTCACCCCACCTATCTTCCCACCCCAACCCAAAAGATTGTAAGAAAAAAAAGTCTGCTTACAAGGCTGGACAGCTGAGTAACATTAGAGCATTGGCCTGTCACCCCTAGGACCTGGTTGCGATCCAGCCCAAACTATTGGGACGAAATGCCAGCTACAAGGCTCCTACATGAAATGAGGTGGGGCTCTCTGAATCCAGCTCCTCACGGACCAGGGCCCACAGAACAAAGATCCCGCTAATTCAGAAGCCCAAGCGTGACTGCTGTGGATGATGGAAAAATCATGGTGATGCAGTAAGGAGTTTGAGATTGAGGCTAAGGCACTTTCTTTGTGCAGTGTAGAGGGAGCTTTACACTGTATTTAACCCTGTACCTGCCTTGGGAGTGTTTGATGGGGACAGTGTAGAGGGAGCTTTACTCTGTATCTAACCCGTGCTGTTCCTGCTCTGGGAGTGTTTGGGACGGTGTAGCTTCAGCTTTGTATCTGACCCCCCGGGGAGTGTCTGATGTTGACACTGCTAAATGTCCCATTTCTGATTAGCATCCCCGATCCTGAGCACTAAGGCCCATGACACCAACAGCCTCGGTGATAATCACGTCGAGTGGCTGCAGGGTGCACTCAGGAAACTGAAGTGCGGTTAAGATTCTGAGAACGCGCAGCATGTGGGAACGCCTGCACTGGAGTTACAAATCTTCACCAAAATAAATACGCTCGCGATCAGATGATGACCCTTCATTCTGATTTAAAGACGAGACGTTATTTTACCTGGACAAGTCTAGGCTGTGCGGTACTCTGGCCAGGTCATTCACGAGCCCCTTCTTCAGGAAGAGCCGGATGATGTTGTTCATGCCGTTGTGCTGCGTCTTGACAGCGTTGCTGCTGTAGAAGCTGGAGGTGGACGGGCAGGACTCCATAATGGTGCTAATGATGCACATCACTGCCTGCAGCCTGCAGAAAGGGAGTCAAGCGGAACCAGATTAACGTACTAGGCTCGATGCGGATCAAATGCACACACTGCACATTGCAATATAGGCCGCCTACTTAACGCAGTCGCACAGGTGTTGCGCAGTGGAGAGGGAGCTTTACTCTGTATCTAACCCGTGCTATACCTACCTCGGGAGTGTTTGATGGGACAGTGTAGAGGGAGCTTTACTCTGTATCTAACCCTGTACCTGCCCTGGGAGTGTTTGATGGGACAGTGTAGAGGGAGCTTTACTCTGTATCTAACCCTGTACCTGCCCTGGGAGTGTTTGATGGGACAGTGTAGAGGGAGCTTTACTCTGTATCTAACCCTGTACCTGCCCTGGGAGTGTTTGATGGGACAGTGTAGAGGGAGCTTTACTCTGTATCTAACCCTGTACCTGCCCTGGGAGTGTTTGATGGGACAGTGTAGAGGGAGCTTTACTCTGCATCAAACCCATGCTGTACCTACCTCGGGAGTGTTTGATGCTGACACCGGGCGCCCTAAACAGAAAGACGTCCTATTGCCCAGGACTGGCGCCCCCAACCTTGGCATCAAACAGCTTTGCAGGAGATGCATTACAGGAAGTTAGTTTAGTGTTGCTGCAGTGACCTTTCACCGCTCCCCCCCCCCCCCGGGACATGCTCACAGCGCAAGACATCTTTTCAATCACACGACATTTACTTACCACTCGACTAACTAGGGCAGGATTATTGAAATGCATCCGCAGCAGATATGGGAACAGAATATGCTGGAAGTGCTGAAAAGGAGAGGAAAAAAGAAACAACTTTGTTTGTTACCTGGCATGTTTCTCCGTGCTCTCCGCCATTGCCAGCGCTCTGCTAAGGGCCGCTTTGACCTCGTTGACCAATGCAGCCTGAGCCTCGGTGCTCTGCGTCGCCGCCGCCAAACTGGCCAGGAAGAGCCTGGCTAGGGCTGGGGTGTCCTTGTCCCCCACGTTCTGGGTCTGGGGCAACAGGTGATCCAGGACGAATGCCAGGACGCTGCAATCCTGCAATGGGGAAAAGAAGACGGAGCCTGAATTACCACCTTGGAGTGTAGGCACAGGAAACAGGTGCTCAGGCACCACCCACAGGAGGAGGCCACTTAGCCCCGAGTCTGCTCCACCATTCAATCAGATCATGGCTGATCTGTATCTCAAAAGCAAAATGCTGGAAATCTGAACATGACTGTCGACGCTGCTTTGGTCATTTGTCTATTACGACGATCGGGAAGGATTGAACAGGCTGGGGCTCTTTTCTCCAGAAAAGGGAAGGCTGAGGGGTGACCTGATCGAGGTCTTTAAGATTATGAAAGGGTTCGATAGGGTTGATGTAGAGAAGATGTTTCCACTTGTGGGGGAGACCAAAACTAGGGGCCATAAATATAAGATAGTCACGAATAAATCCAGTCGGGAATTGAGGAGAAACTTCTTTACCCAGAGAGTGGTGAGAATGTGGAACTCGCTGTTAATTGTATCCATGTGACTTATTTCAATTAGTGCTAATTGTATTCAGGTGGTGTGCATCAACTGGGGACTCTCTCGTATCCATTTATAAGAGCTGATCTAGGGTGTGGGGTGTGTGTAAGGGGGAATCTCTGTGAATAAAGGCTTGGAAGAAACTGAAGACCAGGCTCCAGTATTCGATCCTTCACCGCCTGGCTATCCGGTTTATAACACTCGCTATCACATGGAGTAGTTGAGGTTAATAACATAGATGCATTTAAAAGGGAAGCTAAAAAAGTACGAGGGAGAAAGGAATAGAAAGAAGTGCTGATGGGGTGAGAGGAGGCTCGTGTGGAGCATAAACACCGGCACAGACCAGTTGGGCCGAATGGCCTGTTTCTGTGCTGTACATTCTATGAAGCTATTCCTGATTCAGCTTGTTTGAGGGGTGGGGTCCGCAGGGTGACTTTATCCCCCGGCCCCCCCAATGCGGATTGCCTGACCACATCGCATTCTTCACTCTGAAAAAGGACATAGTTAACAACTAGATACGCAGCCCAAGTGCACTGAAGCCCGACTTGTAACTGTGGGGTCATGTCTCCCTCACCTCTTTAATGAGCTCAGATTGGCCAGCCGTGTAGCTGTAGCCAGCGATCAGGGTCGCGATGCCAATGTACGAGCGCACCAACTCGGCCAGGAGCCTCAGGATGGTGGACGTTGGCATGAGGGGCTTGCTGGCTTTCGCCTTCTGCTTTCCTTCTTCAGAGGCTTTGTCCCCGTCCTTGTCCTTCTTGCCTTCTCTGTTCTCCTCTGGTGTGGACACTGGGCGAAAGAAAAAAAAAAGGTGGGTTAATGCAGGGGGCTAGATGACCCAGCAACCCTGTACCCCTCAGAAAAAGGCAAACAACCTGCATTTGTACAGCCTCTAACGCAGAAAAAGATCCCATGGCGCTTCACGGAGGCATAAATCAGATAGAAACTCCCTACCGAACAGCACTGTGGGAGAACCTTCACCACACAGACTGCAGCAGTTCAAGGCAGCGGCTCACCACCACCTTCTCAAGGGGCGATTAGGGATGGGCAATAAATGCCAGCCTCGCCAGCGATGCCCACATCCCATGAACGAATAAAAAAATGCATGCCAAGCCAAAAAGGAGTAATGAGGTGACCAAAAGCTTGACTAAAGGAGGTGGGATTTATGGAGCGTCTTAAAGGGGGGAGGGAGAGGTGGAGGGGTTTAGGGAAGGAATTCAACAGTGTGGGCCTAGACAGTTTCAGAAGGGACGAGGAGGGATAACGCATCACGTTTACAGTCAATAGACGACGCCACATGTGACTTTCGCTCGGTCGGTTTCAGTGCCGCGGTAGAAGCGCAAACCTGACTGCAGAGGTTCAAACGTGAAATCGCGAGAAAGGGGGACGCTGACCGGGAGAAAACACGTTCAAGGGCTTTGGGAAAGGTTAAGCTGGAGATGGGGCGGCGGTTTGCAAGGACAGAGTCGTCGAGGAGGGGGCAATGATGGCAGTTTTGAAAGGGAGGGGGACAGGACTCGAAGAGGAAACCATTTACAATATCAGCTAGCACGGTGGTCAGGAAGGGAAGTTGGACGGAGAGCGGTTTAGCTGGCCTTAAGATGCTCACTCTCTCTCTCTCTCTCCATCACGAGTTCTGGCTCTGTCACACAAACTTTAGGCCAAAAGAAAGGGGAGGTGGGGAGATGGAGTGACGACCAGGAAACATATGCAAGCTGCACTGGGCAGACCGCTGTCTGGCAGGAGTGGGGCTTGAACCCACAACCTTCTGACTCGAGTGCTACCTCTGAGCCACGGCTGACGATAGGTTTCTGCCCTGAAGAAAGTTTTGACGGTAGCAAAGCAGAGATTTATTTGGGGGGGCGTGGGGAGGGGGGGAAAAAAAAAATCAGCCAGGGGTCTGGGGGGACAGAGGTGCAGTGGTTATGTTATTTGACCAGCAATCAGGAGGCAGAGACTAATAATCCAGAGAATGCGAGTTTAAACCCCACCACGGCAGTTTGAGAATTTGAAAATTCAGTTTGGAAACGAAAAGCTGGTATCAGTTATAGTGACCACGAAAGCTGTCAAATTGTCGTAAAAACCCAAATGTTCTTTAGGGAAGGAAGCCTGCCGTCCTCGCCCAGTCTGGACAATACGTGACTCCAGTCCCAAACCAACATGGTCTAGCGGCCTAAGCGAGTCACTTCGCTGCATTTCCAGCGACGCCCACATCCCCAGAATGAACACAAACTACGCATGACAAGTCCAACCCAAATGCTCAAGACTCTCCAAAGCAAACTAAGCAGAGTCTGTGTGTGCACGCGCTCTCCCCGGAGCGGCACCCCGTTTACTCGGAGAACTAAGGCACAGGTTGACGGGCATAAACTGAACGGTGGGAGACTCACCCTCTCCTTGAGATGTACCAGGCTGATTGGCATCCGTTGCTGCACCATCTGCAACAAAGACCTGGGTCTGCAAGAAGCAATGTTAGAGTTAACACAGCTCATGTCATTTGTTAAGTGTCTAAGCAACCTCTCGATTCAGGCCATTTTCTCTACAGATATGCTCACATGCAGTTTTATACCAGGAAACCAACACTGTCAACCAGTTTAATTAGTATACCGGTTTAAATTATACTAAGCAATAGGGAAAGGACACAGTGAAGTCAATAAACACTTTACGTTAGTACCAATACACTTCTGGAAAGTCATCCTTCCAAACTGACCCTACTGCTAGTGACAGACCTGTAAACCACACCCCCCCCAACCCCGTTATACAGTGACCCAGACCTGGACCCACCAGTACTGTACCCCAGTGTTATACAGTGACCCAGACCTGGACCCACCAGTACTGTACCCCAGTGTTATACAGTGACAGACCTGGACCCACCAGTACTGTACCCCAGTGTTATACAGTGACAGACCTGGACCCACCAGTACTGTACCCCAGTTTTATTGTGACAGACCTGGACTCACTGCGCCTTTATTCATTTCTCCTAGCCTCTCCCATTTCCTGCCTGGTGCTCACTGATTCCCTAAGTGCACCAGATATTTTTTTAAATCATGTGAAAGGTGCTTTATCAACATGAGTTGATGATCAGCATGTTTGTGCAGTGTGTTCTGGATCCTTCGAGTTGCCAGTCACCTTTTTCCCCCACCCAAGATTACTCACATTGATAGTGAAGCTCTGCTGTGAATCGAAGTCACTGCCCTGCCGTGTCAGCGAGCGGTACTGTTGGTACATATCGTCTCCCACGTCCTGCAGCAGCTGGCTCAGTTCCTGGTTCACACTCACCAGCTTCACTTCTACCTTCTCGGCTGCAGTCAGGGGGCGGGATGGGGGAAAGAGAGAGAAGCACGTTCAATAAATCCAAACAGCAACGGTTTCAAGCATCTTCCAAAACTTGGCCGCCTACGGTCACAATACTCCGAAAACATCCAATCCCATCTGATCTCAGAAGCTAACCAGATTCGGGCCTGGTGAGTACTTGCATGGGAGACCCAGTGCAGTCAGTGCTGGCCTCGCCAGGGACACCCGCATCCTGAGAATGTCCAAAACTTGGCCATAATGTCAGATTCTTGGCAAGGTTACAAGATAACCTGCTGTGATCCAGAGCTAAATTACAAAGAGCCAACACGTCTTCAACGAGCGTACAATCTAAGCCTACGCAGCACAGTGCAATACCGAGGGAGTGCTAATTGTGGGAGGTGCCACATCGAGCCCCGTCTCCCATCGCAGGTGGATGTAGAAGATACTCCAGCACTATTGGAAACAGGGGATTTCTCCCGATATCTTGGCCAACATTCGACTCCCAAAAAAACTCAACTGGTAATTCATTTCATTGGTTTGTGGGAATTTCAAACTGGCTGCTGTGTGTACCCACCTAACAGTAACAGCACAATGTAATTCAGTGTACACCAAGAACCGTGGGGCTTTTGCGAGATGCTATCAGGCGCAACATAAAAGGCAAGCTTTTTTCCAAGTCATTGCAATGCTGCAGATTGACTTAACACTGCAATTCTACCCATCCGCCAACATGATGTTGTTTGCACCAATTTCAAAAGGAAGCAGCAGCAGCAGGCGTTTTGCTTTGGAGAAACTATTTCAAAGAGCAGGCACGCCTGCGCTCTCACCACTCAACGCAGAGAAACAACTGGACCGGGGATTGTTCGGTGTGAAGGTGATGGTTGGGGCAACACCGAGAACCCCCCCCAACCCAAGACTAGTCACACTAACTCAAACATTAGTTACTGGATTGCAGTAAAGCAGCGGGATTGTTTAAATAATCCTGCTCCTTGCACAGCGGTTTTTTTTTTGCTTGAGTGCATAAAACAGCTCAACTCCCTCTCTGCCCCCAGCTGAGTTATAAATGGCATGCAAGCCCTTTTATCCCCCTACAGCTCCCAAGAGGGCAGGCCTCCAGCGAGACAGGTCCCGACACCCCTGAGCCCCTCCTGTACGACTGCGCGAGTTGGAGCTCTCGCACGCTTAACAATATTTCCGTTGAAACAAGACGAGGACGTACCCTCGTCGGGAGCGTGGTACGCAGACAGCGCGTTCAGCATGTCGTAGATAACTTCCTTGATGGTGTCTGGAATTGTAGGGAGCGGAGAGGGCTTCACTGGCGTCGTTTTGACCAGCTGCACAGCATTGGGGCCCTTGATGCGCAAATTCTCAAATTCATCGTCGGAGGCTGAAGAGACAAAGAACAAAAATGTTTTTTTTAAAAAAAAGATTAAAGACCAGAGGCGGAATAATGCATCGGGGATCCGTTCTTCAAATAGATTCGTGTGGGTAGGAACAAATAAAACGTGGTCTGCAAAATGAAACTTACGCTGAACCATACGGGCAAATTAATTTCAACATAGCTAAGTGTGAGGTGGCGCATTTTGGCAGGAAGAGTAAGGAGGCCACATATTCCTTGGAAAATAAGTCTAAGTAGGGTAAAGGAGCAAAGGGATCTAGGGGTACAGATACACTAATCATTAAAAGTAGCAACGCAGGTTAATAAGGCCATAAAAAAACAACAAAGCATGAGGTAGCTCTTTCAAAAAGCCAGCACAGGCACGATGGGCTGAATGGCCTCCTCCTGTGCTGTATGATTCTATGATTAACCAACAGGATAGACCTAAAAGGGAAGGTTGTGTGGACGGACGAACACTGAACACCTGAACTTCTCCCCACTAAAGGTCGACCTACCTGTCCCATTACCACGTGGTGCAGGCAGGGCTATCCTGATACAGTTCTTTGCCACCTCGGTGAATATCTCCGGGTTCCTGCAGGCGGCCGGTCCCAGGACTCTCAGGATGTAATTGATTTCTCTGGAGCCCAGGCTCCCAGACACCACGCCGGAGGTCGTGCTGCCGGCGCCGCTGGTAGCGGCCGAGCGCACCACCTGAAAAAAAAAATAAAACGGAGGGAGAGCAGTGAACAGCTGTCGAATACATCGCCCCAGTTTTCAGCGCAAAGTTTACATTAACCATGGAGATCGCAGCACTGAGAACAGGCACCACCGCGGCAATCTGAAGAGGGAGTCACAATTGCCATCCTCTTAATCAAACCTCCCCCGGCAGCGAAACCGTAAAATTGTAGTCAGAGCCTCTGCTATTCCTTCTTTAGTTTCTCTCAGGGTCCTAGGGTGTAAGCCATCAGGTTCCTGTGGTTTAATTTGCATTCGCTGTGCTAACTGCCTCAAATTACCTCCGGGGTACAAGTCCCAGTAGCCGTGGAAGTAACAGCGGAGAGGTAACACCGACATTGCGTGCTGGGAGCGATAACGACCCACACTCAGGGGTGATGCAAGTTACTGACTTGGGACCGACCGCCAGGGTATGAAAATTACCGCTAGTCGAGGCGGGCGGGGCCTGCAAATTAGCAAGAGGGTTAAAACCTCCCGTCGTTTGATGCGCTGAACTCTTTATCCTGTTATCTACACGTGCTGTAAAAGATTAAGTGCAAAATTCAACTGCTCTCCCCCCACAACCCTAAGCTAATAATTAGGGCATCAGTTAGGTTTAAATCCTACAAATCCCATCGCTGACTCACTCCACCCTCTCTCCGGCAGCCTTTGTGCTCGAGTCAAGGCGACTGTGCATCTCCTTTCCCCCTCTCACAACCTTAGACGGCAGAAGCCTCAGCCCTCGTGCAGTACCGAAGTCCAAAATCCCCAAAACCTATGTCTTCAACCTCAACAACAACTTGCATTTATACAGCGCCTTTAATGTAGGAAAACATCCCAAGGCGCTTCACAGGAGCGAATAAAATCTGACACGGAGCCACCAAGAGAGACATGAGGGCAGTTAGAGGTAAGTTTTAAGGAGCGTCTTAAAGGAGGAGAGATAGAGAGGTGTAGAGGGGTTTAGGGAGGGAATTCCAGAGCTTAGGGCTTAGGCAGCTGAAGGCACGGCCGCCAATGGTGGAGTGATGCAAATCGGGGATGCGCAAGAGGCCGGAATTGGAGGAGCGCAGAGATCTCTTGAGAGTTGTAGGGCTGGAGGAGGTTACAGAGACTTGGGGGGGTGGGGTGGGGGGGGGGGGGCGAGGGCCATGGGGGTATTTGAACTCAAGGATAAGAAATTTAAATCTTAGGTGTTGCTGGACCGGGAGCCAACGTAGGTCAGCGAGCACAGTGGGGGCAGTGATGGGCGAACGGGACTCGGTGCGAGTTAGGAAACGGGCAGCAGAGTTTTGGATGAGCTCATCTAAGAGGTTGGTGGGTGGGAGGCCGGCCAGTAGAGCAACGGAATAGTCGAGTCTGGAGGTAACAAAGGCATGGATGAGGGTTTCGCTAACAGATGGGGCGGAGGCGGGCGATGTTACGGAGGTGATGGCAAGGACACGGGGTCGGAAGCTTGCCTTGCCCAACTTGCGGCTCAAATGCCACCCCCTTCCCGCCCAAGCGCCATGGAAGGTGCTACTCCAGAGCTGCACGGTGTACCAGAGACAGACAAGTCTGGGGTTGGGTGCGGGGGTGATCCTGTCAGGAAACTGCCGTACCTTTTCCATGGTGTGCTTGAGCGTGCAGGGATCCTCGATCACGTGCCGGAAGAGCAGCGTGACCAGCGGCGTGAACCCGTTGAACCCGGAGCCCTGGGTCAGGTTCAGGATCATGCGGGTGCTGCCGAGCTCCGCAAACATCAGGGCGCACTTGTGCTCGCGGGTCAGGCGCAGGCACAGCCGCAGCGTGGCGTGCAGCGTGTCGGGGTCCACCGGCACGCTGATCATGCTGACGCACGACCGGATCAGCACCGTCATCTGCTCCTCCGTCAGTCCCTGGATCACTATGTCGCTCGCCTTGACTTCTTCCCTCGGCTCTTTCTCTGCCGGGGTCTCGGGCACGGGTTCCACCTCTTTAATAATAAAACAAAACATTAAAATTAGCAACAAGAGCCAAAGTCACAAGTTCCTCCATTTAACAACCTCTCTCCAGAGAGTAATAAGACGACAGATTTGCATTTCTACAGCGCCTTTCACGACCTCAGGACGTTCCCAAAGTGGTTCACAGCCAATTAAGTACTTTTTTAAAAAAAAGTGTAATCACTGTTGTAATGTAGGAAACGTGGCAGCCAATTTGTGCACAGCAAGATCCCACAAATAGCAATGAGATAATGACCAGATAATGCTTTTAGTGATATTGGTTGAGGGATAAATATTGGCCGGGACACCGGGGAGAACTCCCCCCTGCTCTTCTTCCAATAGTGGCCGTGGGATCTTTTACATCCACCTGAGGGGGCAGATGGGGCCACGGTTTAATGTCTCATCCGAAAGACGGCACCTCCGATAGTGCAGCACCCCCACTCCGGGCTGACCCTCCGACAGTGCAGCACCCCCCCACCTCCGGGCTGACCCTCCGACAGTGCAGCACCCCCACTCCGGGCTGACCCTCCGACAGTGCAGCACCCCCCCTCCGGGCTGACCCTCCGACAGTGCAGCACCCCTTTACGCTCAAAACTCTGGAGTGGGACTTGAAACCACAACCTTCTGACTCAGAGGCATGAGTGCTACCACTCAGTCGCAGCGAACACATTGAATGGAAACAACCCAATGCACCACGTTGAGTACAGTAGATTAGTGCTTATCGCACTGGACGAGCAACCTAGAGATTGAGAGTTCCAATCCTATCGTGGCAAGTCACAAAATCTGCTAACTTGTGGGTTGGCACCAGAAATAAGACCATGAAAGCCGTAAAAGCCCGACTGGTGCACTCAGGTCAAGAATGTGACATCTCTGCCCGGTCAGCCTGACACATGACTCCGTGGTGAGCCAACGCCCTCTGAAGAGGCCAGGAAAGCTGCTCAGATGCAAGAGCAAGTCAATGTAGAAGGCTGCTCGCTTTCTAGGGACTGGCAAGATGGGGGGGCGGGGAAGGTGTAGACCAGACAGAGTGAGGGCACAAATCTCAACACTAACGTTTAATACATGTATCCTCCTTTTGAGGATAAGAGGGAAATATACTCTGCATCCAACACATCTCTACGGTACCTGAGCTCAAACTGACACACTGTTCCCAAAATACAGTGTCCCATTCCCCAAATGACATCCCTCACCTTCATCAGCACATAATTCACATATGAAAAGTAAAAAATACTGTCGGCCTCGTTCAAAAATCACACCGGAAAAGAAAGTTGGCAGATTAAACACCCGTTAAAATCGCTGTGTCTGGTGATGAAATGGAAGTGGACCTGATCGATGCTCCTGATCATGGTGTTGATCAACTAGTCCCAATCCACTGGTTTTCTAAATCAATTAAAGTCTAATTATCTTCAAATTCTCTGAAGTGAGTTATTTGAAAATGAAAATGCTGACGGTTGCCGTAATATGAATTAAGGATGAGTTCAGCTGGATTTCGTACCGTTGGTTTTCTCTTCCTTGGGTTTGGGCTCGGACTCCTTCCCTTCCTCCAGGGTCTTCTCCAAGTCCTGCACAAATTGAGAGCTGCTGGTTTTGGAGTTGGGTTCTTTTCGTGGCAGGCGCTGTAAAGTCAACATCACTGGCCGCCTGTTTCCAGTCTCCTCGTTTACCTGAAAACAGCCAAGAGGTAGTGTGGGTTACTGCAGCAATAGAAAGGGTACAGTGTGAGATGCAGAAGAACCTGCCGATTACAAACAGGCACCCTGGCCGGCGTTTTGACGGGATTTAGGGAACGTTCCTGGGAGGTGACGTTTGGCAAACATAGAATTTCCAGCACAGAAACAGGCCATTCGGCCCAAATGGTCTATCCCGGTGTTTATGCTCCACACGAGCCTCCTCCCTCCCTACTTCATCTCACCCTATCAGCACATCCTTCTATTCCTTTCTCCCTCATGTGTTTATCAAGCTTCCCCTTAAATGCATCTATGTTATTCACCTCAATCACTCCTTGTGGTAGCGAGTTCCACATTCTCACCACTCTCTGGGCAAAGAAATTTCTCCTGAATTCCCTATTGGATTTATTAGTGACCATCTTATATTTAAGGCCCTTTAGTTTTGGAACCATCTCCTCTAAAAAATTATGAAGGGGTTTGATATGATAGTCGTAAAGACCTCTATTAGGTCACCCCTCAGCCTTCTCTTTGATAGTTATCTCCCACTTCTGTTTTAACAAGTGACGTGGTAACTCAATAGCAGAGACAGCGAACTGGGTATTGCCCTTGCACCTCATCGCAAGTTCCCAATTTAACTCTAGATGGACGGCGGCCTTGGTGCATGGGGTGCAATATTCACATTTTCCAAATCAAAAACGTCGACAACTGGTGCAGCCTCGTGTGACAGGAGATCGAGACATCAGCACTGCCGACAGCTTCCAAAAAAAAACACAACTGAAAACCAGCCACCGCACCTCAGATCTCACACTCTCAGTATAGACAGAGATGAGAAAGGCTACTCTGCCAGTCCAACTCGATCCAAGTCCCGTTCACCCATCAACCCCCTGTGCTCGCTGACCTACACTGGCTCCCAATCCGCCAACGCCTCAAATTTAAAATTCTCACCCTGGTTTTCAAATCCCTCCACGGCCCTCGCCCCCGTCTCCCTAACTCTGTAACCTCCTCCAGCGCTACAACCCTCCGAGATCTCAGCGCTCCTCCGATTTTGGCCTCTTGCTCCCCGATTTTAAGCGCTCCACCATTGGCGGCCGTGCCTTCAGCTGCCTCGGCTCTAGACTCTGCACTTTCCTCCCTAAACCTCACCTCACATCCTTTATAAGACACTCCCTAAAACCTACCTCTATGACCAGGCTTTTGGTCACTTGCCCTAATATCTCACATGGCTCGGAGTCAAATTTTGTTTGATTTACGCTCCTGAGAAGCGTCTTGGGACGTTTTACCACGTTAGAGGCACTGGATAAATGCAAGTCCACGCTACACTACAGCACCTAACTATCTCTTAAACGACTAGGTTTTGCCTGCACTACCCTACCCAGCAACTATTCCATGTGTCGACCGCTCTCTGCTGCCACCACCAGTACTAAACTTGCCGTTGCCCAGTTTGAACACAAGTCCCGTGGTCTGGTGCGCCTTTCTGTACAGCAGCAGTCCAGTCAAATGGCAGCCAGCGACGGCCAGCTTGCCTCATTACCTGCACCATGGTGTTGAACTGCACGGTGTACCTCCTCCGGCCAGCTGTGAACCGCACACTGGTCTCTCCCGCTCTCCACGCTGCGTCGATGGTGCTGTTGTTGCTTGCACTGTAACTGCACCAACGCCCGGACCGATCGTCGAACCACCTCCAGTTATTCCCAGTTGGCTGCAGATACTGTGGAAAAACGCAACTGATTGTAAACTTAGGCGACGGTTGTTTTTTATTAAAAAAAATTAAAACCATTCGGCCCATCGAGCCCACCTTGGCGTTTCTTTCTTACGCTTGTCCAACATATGGTGTGAAGGTTCACAGTCACCTTAGTCTCCGGGGAACATTTAAAAAAAAATAACCCGGGCAGGCTATTAATACGCCCAACGTCTGACTAACCTGTATGGTAGGAGCAACAGCAAACCTCCTACAACACATGGCCATTATATGTTGGGACCTAGGTGACACTGGCAAGATCACGTTCATCGCACATTTAGTGCCCCAAGAGGGTGGCGGCTTGCTAGGCCACCAAGGGAGTTAAGCCGTAAACACATTCAGCCAGACTGGGTACGTGTGGCAGGTCCCCTTTCCTGAAGTGCGTTCATGAACCAGTCGGGTTTTTAACGACAAGCCGAAAGCTTTCATGGTCGTTTTTCTTTTCTAGTGGCAGCCCATAAACCACCAGATTTATTCAATTTCATTTCACGTTGGAATTCGAACTCTCGACGTCTGGATCGCTGGTCCAACATAACCACGGCGCGACCCGTACCAAGCCGGCCATACTGCCGTGACGTACGGAGGATGCTAAAGGATGGGGGTTGCCTGCTGGGAGTGTTCAGGACATCACAGAGATGGGCTGAATGGCCGTTCCTCATCACAGATGTATATTTGTAAACAGGGGCCAGTCACAGCTAACGGCCCTGAGGCAACTGAGCAAGTTTGTTAGCCTGGCAACTTATTTTCAACCTTGGTCACGATAGTTAACTGCCCTTTCCCCATAGCCCTGCAAATTTTTCCTGCTCAATTATTTATCCAATTCCCTTTTGAAAATTACTATTGAATCTGCTTCCAGCACCCTTTAAGGCAGCACGTTCCAGATCATAACTCGCCGTGTAAATAAAATTCTCATCTCCCCTCTGGTTCTTTTGCCAATTATCTTCAATCTATGTCCTCTGGTTACCAACCCTCCTGCCAATGAAACAGTTTCTCCTTATTTACTCTATCAAAACCCCTCATAGCTTTGAACGCCTCTATTAAATCTGCTCTTAACCTTCTCTGCTCTAAGGAGACCAACCCCAGCTTCTCCACTCTCTCCACATCACTGAAGTCCCTCATCTCTGGTACCATTCTGGTAAATCTCCTCGGTGCACCCTAAGGCCTTGACATCCTTCCTAAAGCGTGGTGCCCAGAATCAGGTACGAAAAATTCAAGTTACCTTGTTCATCTGCGCTCTCCTCTTTGAAGACACGGACATCTTCTCGTAGAAATCGATCAGCAGCAAGACAGGAGTAATCCACCTTAAGGGGGGGGGGGGGGGGAGGGGGGGGAAGTGAAGAAAAAAAACAATTCTACGTTAGGGCTCTGATCTAGAATATAAATGTCAGACATGTTAACGTGGCATGCTGGACTCGTGGTACGGGACCTGCAGCCACTTTCTCTGCGGCGCTGGGAACGTTTCACCTCAATCTCTGCATCAGGCATAAAACGCACCTTCGGTCACCCATCGCGCGCAGGAAGCTGAGCGAATTTCTGGGGATGGGGGTGGGGTGATGAGCTGAGGACACAGCTGACTGTGCACACCAACTCCTTTAAGCACGAAGACAGTTCTGAGCATTTATGAAAGGATTTTACTTGTTCCTTTCCAAAATTGTTTTGACGACCAATCACACTTGGAGCACTGTGCAGAGCTCTGGTCTCCATATACCTCGGTTAGTCCACACTTGGAGCACTGTGCACAGTTCTGGTCTCCATATACCTTGGTTAGACCACACTCGGAGCACTGGGCACAGTTCTGGTCTCCATATACCTTGGTTAGACCTAACTCGGAGCACTGGGCACAGTTCTGGTCTCCATATACCTTGGTTAGACCACACTCGGAGCACTGGGCACAGTTCTGGTCTCCATATACCTTGGTTAGACCACACTCGGAGCACTGTGCTCAGTTCTGGTCTCCATATTATAAAAAGGATATAGAGGCACTGGAGAAGGTGCAAAAAAGATTTACAAGGATGATGCCAGAACTGAGAGGTTCTAACTATCAGGAAAGACTGAACAGGCTGGGGGTCTTTTCTCTAGAAAAGAGAAGGCTGAGGGGTGACCTGATAGTGGTCTTTAAAATTATGACGGGATTTGATAGGGTCGACTAGTGGGGGGAGACCAGAACTAGAGGGCCATAAATATAAGACAGTCACCAATAAATCCAATAGGGAATTCAGGGGAAACTTCTTTACCCAGAGAGTGGTGAGAATGTGGAACTCACTCCCACAGGGAGTGGTTGAGGTGAATAACGTAGATACATTTAAGGGGAAGCTGGATAAACACATGAGGAAGAAAGGAATAGAAGAAGGATAGGGTGAGATGAAGTTGGGGTGGGAGGAGGCTCGTGTGGAGGATAAAGAGCGGTTGATCAGTTGGGCCGATTACCGTGATGTACATTCTATGTAATTGAGCTTTTCAGATAACAAACTTTAGGTTTTATTTTTTTTGACCACGAGCTTGGGCATTTGCTCTTGACCGATTTCGCTCAATATTTTGATCCAAAAGCTTGTGCAGGGGGGGGGGGGGGGCGGGGGGAGGAACCCCCAAAAATCAGAAGATGTGAACAGGAGTCGCTGATCCTAGGGTGAGGTATCGGGGGAGGGGGGGGGGGGCGTCACCCATGCAAACCGTACCCCAGCAAGGGTGAACTGTACCTCAGCGGGAAGTCAGCACGGACAGAAAAAATCAAAGGGGTGAGAAAATTGGCTTGTTGGGGTGGGGGGGGGGGGGGGGGGGGGGGGAGAAACAAGTTATACTGCTGCCTGAGCACTTACTTGGGTGTGTGCACTTCCTTCTGCTCCTTGGCAGCCTGAAGGCAAGGCTGTGCCACTTCCAGCAGCTTAATCAAGACGTCCAGTATGCCACTCGTCTCCACAATCCTGGCACAAGTCAACTTGAGTTCCTGCAAACAGGACCAAGGCGCGCACGTAGTTAGATGCAGAGTCACGGCACAAGCTGGCAAACCAGGTTCAGGAGCAGCAAAACCGTCCAAGCAGCCCAGTTTTGGCAAATTTTGTCCCAGTAGGATCCATCACCCCTTTCACAAGGCAATTACTATTGAGGAAGGCCATTTGGCCCATCCATTTATAAAGACCCTACAAGTCCCCCCTCATTTCAGAATCTAATTGTTTCTTAAAATTATTTCAGCGTTTTTCTCCCCCTCCCCACCACTATCTGGGCGTTCATTCCTTTCCAGACATCGGTCCTACGTTTACCTTTTACTAGTCTGAACCCGAGTTGCCCCTGGTCCTACTCTCACAATTTAGAAAATAATATTCCGGATTAACCCTTCTCCATTAAGATTTACGGTAAGATCACCTCTCAGATACCAACATACCAATTAAGAGCAGGAGTAGGCCATTCGGCCCCTCGAGCCTGCTCTGCCATTTGATAAGGTCATGGCTGATCTGATTGTGACCTCAACCCTACTTTCCCGTCTACCTACTATAACCTTTGACTCCCTTGTTAATCAGGAATCGATCCAACTCAGCCTTAAAAATATTCAATGACCCTGCCTCCACCTCTCTCTGGGGAAGGGAGTTCCACAGACTCACGACCCTCCGAAAAAATTTCTCCTCATCTCCGTCTTAAATGGGAGACCCCTTATTTTTAAGCTGTGGCCCCGAGTTCTAGTCTCTCCCACAAGGGGAAACATTCTCTCAGCATCTACCCCTTCAAGTCCCCTCAGGGTCTTATAATGAGGCATTTCAGCCTCATTGCCGAGCTGAAATGCTCAAGTTTTAGTCATGACTCATAACTCAGACCCAAATTCGGTACACGCTCCCCCCTAGCCAAATTGGCTCGCCGGCTCTGACGCAAAACACGTACCTCGAACAGGAGCGTGAGGAGCAGGATCCTGGTCGCGAGGTTGGAGGCCTGAGGGAGAGTGGCCATCTGGCTCGTCCATTCCGCCACCGTCTTCGTGTCGCTCGTGGTCAAAGGGAGCGCCGCTTTGATGAGAACGTTGGCAGCTTCCCACACCTGTTTAAAAAGAGCAAACGTTGACCCGCACTGCGAACAAAAAAAAAAACGCATCCACACGGCGGCACCGCGGGAACTCTGTTGGAAACGCTGCAGCGGCTGGTCTTTGTGCTGATCGTCACGAGCCACATCACACCGAGTGCAAGTAGAGCGGGACTTCAGCCATCAGACAGAACTTTCCCGGGACAAAGCCTTTGCGCCTGAAGGACCCGCGACTCTTATGATTTGCACCAAGTTTGTTTTCACTCCCCGTGCTGTGCCATACGAACAAGACCAGAGCATGGGGATTATCCAGCAACTTCCAATATTCCATTCCAGGGGGTGGATGGGTGGGGGGGTAAAGACGACCCTCCCATTAGGGCAGACGATGGAGGTTCCACCATGTTCTCTTACATGGAGCACATTTCAACCTCTGTGTATAAATAAATGGTCTGTCACTTGGGTGGGGAGAGCCTTTCCCTCAAGTTTTTCCCCGTGAAGCGCCTCGGGGCGTTTTACTACGTTAAAGGCGCTATGCAAATGCAAGTTGTAGTTGTCTTGCTCAACTCAGTCACCATCTTATATGTTCTTTTTTGAAAAAACAATCTTGCATTCAACTGATTGTGGGCAATGCCAAGGGTAATTTACCAATACCAGTTTTTAAAAAATGGACAGCGGCTGACACTTATCTTTCAGAAGTTAGGCCAAATGAACAAAGTGCAAAACACTGGCGGAAGCATTCCCCACTAACGGAAACCCTGAACTCTCTCACCTGCTCCACAACCTGTTTCAGTATCAGGTCTCTGTAGTCAGCCCCGTTGCGTTTAACAGCGGTCATGATCAAGTCGCAAACCCGGTACACCGTGTCCGGTAACTCGTCCAACAGGTGGAAGCAGCCGGGCAGCATCTTCTCCGTGAACGTGTTTAGCTCGTCGGGCTCCAGCGGCTCCACGTCCTGGTACCTCTCCAGGCTCTTCACTTCCTCCTCCTCCTGCTTCTCGCGCGCTTTCCGCTCTTCCTCCTCCTTTCGACGGGCTGCTTCCTGATAAAACGCACGGCAGCACAGTCAGCACAGCACAGAGAACACAGGACGGGAGTACAAACCCTAGACGCCATATAGGTCCCCGGTGCAGTATTTCCACAGGGGAAGCCAAGTTCAATGCGAGTCACATCCAGTTAAATCCACGTATAAATGTCACACCACACCAGGACACGTGGGTTATTTATACATTACAATCTGGAATGCGCTGCCTGAACGGGGCGGTGGAGGCAGATTCAATAGTAACCTTCAAAAGGGAACTGGATAAATACTTGAAAAGAAGAAATTCGCTGGGCTATGGGGAAAGAGCTGGGCGGCGGGGCAAGGAGAGAGTGGGACTAATTGGATAGCTCTTTCAAAGAGCCAGCACGGACACAATGGGCCGAATGGCCTCCTTCTGTGCTGTATGATTCTACGATTTCAAATTTTTTTTTAAAACCAAAAACAAAATTTATAACTATATAAAAAGTGGGAGGGTAAGAGAGGGATTGTTTGTTGCTCAACGAGAACGAGTGCTGAAGTCAATCAGAGCAGCTGATGTAGCTCCTGCCCAACCGTGCACAGAGAGAACACCAGAACAGGAAAGGAGAGTGGTGAAATACTCACACACTCACTGCATCTTGCTGGAGAAATAAGCAATTTGTAACATTTGACCATCCTCCACTCCGCATTTTGCTGGAGAAATCACTCTGCTTTTATCGGGAGACGTTGCTGCAGTTTCAGTAATGAGTTTGCTGTATTTCGTTAAAAACTGTTTAAATAGATCCTGTAGACTGTTTGCTGTAGTGCGGTTTAAACAGGCTTTGTTTGCTGAGCACATAGACTTTGTTTGAGTCCTGCTGTAAATCGCGCCCCGCCTCTAACTCACTGGCTGACACAGTGGATTCAACATACACACTCTTCAGGGAGAGAGACGCAATGCACAGGGTGGAGAAGCAAACTCGGCACTTCAAAGCCCTTACCTCTGGTGATTCTGTGCTCTGGTCCATTGGAATATCCTGCCCCAGTGACATGGCTATTGCTCTCATCATCTGATCCTCTTCAGACATACTGAGCTCCTGAAAACATTTAATAATACTTTATCAGCCATGAAGGAACACTGACACATCCTAAATCACAGCTTGTGGGCTGCTCAGGATTCTCCTTTAAGCTGTAAACCTACAGTAATGAGTTGGAGATGCTGGGCATGGAGCCAGCAGCAGAGAATGGCAAGAAATCCTGGCGTTTTAACAAAAATGGCAACAGTGAATTTGCAATTTAGAATGTGTTATGCATGTGGAATGCTAAAAGGCACGACAACCCATTTGGGTGCAAGTAACTCCCGGGTATTATAGATATAAACCCCCTGAACCCCTCGATTAGATTCCAGTCTGTAACTCACTCCCGGGTATCCGTTATTCTATATATAAACCCCCCCGAACCCCTCGATTAGATTCCAGCCTGTAACTCACTCCCGCGTATCCGTTATTCTATATATAAACCCCCCGAACCCCTCGATTAGATTCCAGCCTGTAACTCACTCCCGGGTATCTGTTATTCTATATATAAACCCCCCGAACCCCTCAATTAGATTCCAGCCTGTAACTCACTCCCGGGTATCCGTTATTCTATATATAAACCCCCCGAACCCCTCGATTAGATTCCAGCCTGTAACTCACTCCAGGGTATCCTTATTCAGTATGTAAACCTCTGAACTCCTCTATTAGATTCCAGCCTGTAAATCACTCCTGTTATCTATTATTAGAATCATAGAAGTTTACAACATGGAAACAGGCCCTTCGGCCCAACATGTTCATGTTGCCCAGTTTATACCACTAAGATATTCTATATATAAAACCCCCCAAACCCCTCTATTAGATGCCAGCCTGTAATTCACTCCTGGGTATCTATCAGTTGAAACAGTAGTTTACGGATAACCTTCCTTCCTGACTCACATCCAAGAATGTATGGCGAGTAGCTGTGGGATATTAAAGGCACAAGTGGCGTGGTGGCCTAAGCCAACAACAACGGAGTTATGGTCAGCACCTTGCAGTGGGCTATTAAACTGCACCCCAAGGCTCTTCATTGTGTATTCTGTTCCTCAGCGCATTGGCCAAGTGATAAAAATCCAAAAGCAACAATTGCTTGCAAATGCCAATACTGCAGCTTGCACTGGGAGACTTGCTTGGCCCCACCCCAAGATTCTGAAATACCTGGTCCCTTCCTCACTAGCAAAGCTTCTCCACAATGTCACGTGGAATTTACCCAGTTTACAGTGTAGAGACACAGCGATAGGGTACAAAACAAAGCCGTAGTTAATTTTAAACCCAATGCATACCGTGCAGATCTTTCAGCCTGTTTATGGGGGGTGGGGGTAGTGGAATTCCACAGGTGCCCGTCCCAGCTAGAAGGACACACCTTCCTTGTAAATGAGAGTAGTTAATTGTGACAGGGAGTAAGGTGTAAAGTAGCTGGACTGGCCTCGTTAGTTCCTCCCCTGCTCAAGTACGGGTTATACTGTCCCGAATATGGACTATCAAGGTCAAAAGTCAGCTCTGGCTGGGAGTGCAACGCGTGTTTCAGGGCAGTCCGAAGGGAAAGAGGCCATCTTAAAAACCTGGTGTTGTAAGATTCTTTACATCTTAAAAAAAAAGTTTTAAAAAAAAAAATCACATCCCTTCTCGAGGTCCGGCAACGCTCTCTTTGAGCACGAGGCCGACAGACTTACGAAACCATCAATAGCCCATGCTTGTGGGAGAAGTGGCTTGTCCCAATTCCATGTATCCTCCCTCCAGCAACCCCCCCACCCAACACAAAACACCCCAAATCCTAGGAATTACTGGACGAGAAAAGATCGAGGGCCATCTAGTTCGCCGTCTGCCACCCTGGTAGTCGTGCGATACACTAGTGGAGCTGACGACTAGTCGTGGCAATCAATCTCTATTGATTAGTCTATGGTAGACCCAGACATGAGACGAGGAAATCCCCTCCTGGGGGGGGGGGGGGGGGAAAAAGAGGCGTGAAGAGTCAGAAGGGAACATCCCACTCCACCAGATTGTGTGTTCATTACTGCCCTCAAATGTCACCACAAAAAACCAAGACAGTTTGTTTCAGATGTCGCAATGTGACTATTTACCAGCAGCACACGGGACAAACCTCCGCCCCACCTTAGGTCCCCTGACAGTGCTTTTAATTCCCTTCAATGTCATAATGAGGGTTCGGATAACAAGGAGCTGGGAAGATAGTTGGGCAGGTGACTGAAGGGGCAGTTGTGGACAGATTTAGAAAGGGAAATCCAGAACGCAGGTGGGGGTGGGCTGCTGGCAGACAGCTCAGCCAACTATGGTGTAACTGTGCTCTCCCGGCATTCTCCCCCCCACCCCCACCCCCCCGCTTCTGTGGAGCGTGAAGATCGGAGGGTGCAAATTACAACCAAGGACAGAGAGAGGCTGCAGAGCAAGGCCGTGACAAGGATCCGGGCTGGAGGGGATCAGGGAGCCTGCGGAACAACCAGATATCGGGGTAAGTTCAGGTGTCATCGCAGATAATGGGGAAAGATCAAAGAGCTGAAATATGCCAATGAAAATCCAGACAGCCTGACAGTCCTTGGCCTGAACTATTGTTTAGAAAGAACGCGTGACGTGGCCGTAAAAGATCCCTGGCACCGCCAACCCCACCAATTAATTGTATAAAAAGGTTATACGTGCCCTCACGCGTACAGCTCCTCCCAAGAGCGGAGGAGGGTGCGTTAACAGGTACTCCGTTGCCTGCTCCATGCTGCTCGTGTTCAGCAAGGCCTCCATGGCATGCTCACGCGTGAAACCCATGTCCATCAGCTGAAAAACAAAAAGGCAAAATCGAGTCTGGTGTTTCCCAACACGTACAGGAATATGCCACGCGGTGCTCGAGAGTCGATGCACGTCAGGTACTCTAAACTAATACGGCCGCACTCCATGGGGTGCAACGCATCGGCAAAGCTCGGTCATTGGGGGCAGGGTCACACCCAATTCCCCACAGGGTAGGGGCTGTACTCCTATGGCCCACCTCCCCTTCTCCCGAGGCCCTCTGTAGTCGCTGCTGCATCTGCCAGTGGGCTTCTATCCACAGACTGCCTTCGGAGGTGGTGTGCTGGCCTGACGGGATTTGGTTCTGCTCTCACTCCCGGGGGGAGCCCTAAAACTACAGGACCGGAGGGAGCCACCTGTGGACGAGAGTACCGTGGGGGTAGAACTGCGCCCCACCAACCTGTGCGCCCCGCCACTTTGGACCACCAGAGAGAATCTCCGGCAAGGAACTGCGGCTTTCAATTAGAGAAAGTGACGCTGACAAGCGGCGCATCAGGATGGAGGAGCCCAGCAGAACCAAAGTGCGCCCCCCCCCCACCCCAACCAAGGACGGGAGGGGAAAGACAGGAAGGCAGAGGACCAGTGTGGGGCACTGAGGTCTCCATGTCCAAAAAAAAAAATCTATTTCCAGATGCTTTTCTTGATCTATATTAATGATTTGAACTTGGGTGTGCAGGGCACAATTTCCAAATTTGCAGATGACAAAACTTGGAAGGGTAGTGAACAGTGAGGAGGATAGTGATAGACTTCAAGAGGATAGAGACAGGCTGGTGGAATGGGCAGACACGTGGCAGATGAAATTTAATGCAGAAAAATGCGAAATGATACATTTTGGTAGGAAGAACGAGGAGAGGCAATATAACTAGAGGGCACAATTCTAAAAGGGTATATTAGTACAAATCGTTGAAGGTGACAGGGCAGGTTGAAGCAGTTAAAAAAGCATAAGGGGTCATGGGCTTCATAAATAGAGGCACAGAGAACAAAAGCAAAGAAATGATGAAGAACATTTTGTAAAACACTGGTTCGACCACAACTGGAGTATTGTGTCCAGTTCTGGGCACCGCACTTTAGGAAAGATGTGAAGGCCTTAAAAAGGGTGCAGAAGAGATTTACTAGAATGGTTCCAGGGATGAGGGACTTTAGTTATGTGGATAGACTGGAGAAGCTGGGGTTGTTCTCCTTAGGAGAACAGAGAAGATTGAGGGGAGATTTGATAGAGGTATTCAAAATCACGAAGGGTGTAGACAGTGTAGATAGAGAGAAACTGTTCCCATTGGCGGAAAGGTCAAGGACCAGTGGACATAGATTTAAGGTGACTGGCAAAAGAACCAAAGGTAAGATGAGGAAAATCTTTTTTTACGCAGCGAGTGGTTAGGATCTGGAATGCACTCCGCGAGGAGGTGGTGGAGGCAGATTTAGTCGTGGCTTTCAAAAGGGAACTGGATAAGTACTTGAAAGGAAAAAAAAATTGCAGGGCCAGGGGCGATAGGGCGGGGGAGTGGGACTAGCTGGACTGCTCTTGCTCAGAGCTGGCATGGACTTGATGGGCTGAATAGCCTCCTTCAGTGCTGTAACCTTCCTATGATTCTAATATCCCCATTTCTACTAAGTAGAGAAATTAGCTGACACAATTCATCTCCACAGAAGTCTGTCAGAGCCACCCTCAAGCTGTGCTAGCCCACACCCTCAAGAGGTCACGCTACCTCAGGTAGCACACACCCCTGTTCTCCTGGCCATAGGATGACAGCTGCATGGCGAGTGCGTGGGAAGAGGGAAGAAAGGGTAAGAAGGACGTCTAACAAAGTAACAGAAATAACATTTACATCACAGCAATACTTCAGAAGCACAATACCAATAACTTTGCAAGGAATCGATTTTGATTATCAGGTTTTTATAAGAACATATTCATTGGCTTGCTGCAGAGTTCGAAGATAATTTTGGCCCATCACTGAGCTCACAGTCGCTCCCCCTTTTCCCTACTCCAGTTTAGAGTCATTTAGGAACAGGAGGCGGCCATTCAGCCTCTCAAGCCTGTTCCGCCATTCAATTAGATCATGGCTGATCTGTCTCTGAACTCCATCAATCCGCCTTGGTTCTGTCACCCTTAATACCCTTGCCCGACAACATTTCAATTTCCTCTGTATTTCTGAAGCTGCTAAGCTCCCGAAACCGGATTAACATGGCAGTCCAAATTCCAGCCGATTGTTGGTACATTTTAATTTGCTCTCGGGCAGCGGGTGGCACTGGTGGGGCAGCATTTAGTGTCCGTACCCAGTTGACCCACAAAAGCCTTCTAACGCGGTACTGGTGGGCTGCCTCACTTGGAGGCGACCGTCTGACACCCGACTGGCTAGTCCGCCGCAGAGTGGCATTAAGAGTCAACCAGCTCGTGAGGCCAGGATCACACGCAAGGCCAGACCAACTAACAAGATCACTTCCTTGAAGGACTTTAGGGAACCAGGTGGGGCTTTTCCAGTCAATCCGGCTGCTTTCATAGCTTTTTTTTTCCCCTGGTGCCAACCCTACAAATTACCGAATTTAGTGAACTCAATTTCACAACTTGCCATGGGCGGGATTCACAGTCTGTGGGCTGCTGGTCTAGGACCATAACCGCAACAATATAAAAAAAGGTAGAGACAAGCACACGCCACTGGAAACTGCTTCTCCGTCGCCCCATTTGAAATCAGCCAGCTCAGCACAGGCCGTGAAAATGGCATCTTGGGACTTGCTGAATGGCTCATCGTTGTGATTTTTAAATCCTGACAGCAAGCAAGACTCAACGGTTCCAGAATTAGCAGCACATCCAGGGCCCCTCCCTTCCAGGCTTGATTGGCACCCCATCCACCACCCTAAACATTCACTCCCTTCACCACCGGTGCACAGTGGCTGCAGTGTGTACCATCCACAGGATGCACTGCAGAAACTCGCCAAGGCTTCTTCGACAGCACCTCCCAAACCCGCGACCTCTACCAACCAGAAGGACATGAGCAGCAGGCACATGGGAACACCACCACCTGCACGTTCCCCTCCAAGTCACACACCATCCCGACTTGGAAATATATCGCCGTTCCTTCATCGTCGCTGGGTCAAAATGCTGGAACTCCCTTCCTAACAGCACTGTGGGAGAACCTTCACCACACGGACTGCAGCGGTTCAAGGCGGCGGCTCACCACCACCTTCTCAAGGGCAATTAGGGATGGGCAATAAATGCTGGCCTTGCCAGCGACGCCCACATCCCATGAACGAATTAAAAAAAGGTCCTCACCTGCTGAAGCTGTTGCTGATTCACTTGGGGCTCACGCCTTGGGGCGGTTCCCTCTTCCTGGGGGCCTTCCTCCTCTGTCCTGCTGCCCTCTTTCTCCTTGGACAGTCGCTCCCGGATCACTGGCTCGCCCCTCAGGATGTGGCACAGGATCGCCAGCATTGACTCGGCCATGCGCCCGCCGTATACCTTCAGGGGTTTGCGATTCCACAGGTTCTTGATGCAGTTAAAGGCTGCCTGTCAAACATTTTACACAAAAGCATTAAAGAGAACAAGAAAACAGGAGAAAGAGAAAAACAAGCATGAGAGAGAAACGAAGAGTGAAGAAAGAGAAAAAAAGAGAACACAAGGTGTTATGCATCATTTACGTGGATCAATAACTAATTATCTGAGGGAGGTTGAGAAAGTGGTTAAAAAAGCATACGGGATCCTGGACTGTATAAATAGAGGCATAGAGTACAAAAGCAAGGAAGTTATGATGAACCTTTATAAATCACTGGCTCGGCCACAACTGGAGTATTGTGTCCAGTTCTGGGCACCACACTTTAGGAAAGATGTGAAGGCCTTAGAGAGGGTGCAGAAGAGATTTACTAGAATGATTCCAGGGATGAGGGACTTTAGTTACGTGGATAGACTGGAGAAGCTGGGGTTGTTCTCCTTGGATCAGAGAAAGTTGCGAGGAGATTTGATCGAGGTATTCAAAATCACGAAGGGTGTAGACAGAGTAGATAGAGAGAAACTGTTCCCATTGGCGGAAGGGTCAAGAACCAGAGGACATAGATTTAAGGTGACTGGCAAAATGAGGAAAAACTTTTTTTAAAAACATAGCGAGTGGTTAGGATCTGGAATGCACTGCCAGAGGGGGTGGTGGAGGCAGATTCAATCACGGCCTTCAAAAGGGAACTGGATAAGTACTTGAAAGGAAAAAATTTGCAGGGCTATGGGGATAGGGCGGGGGAGTGGGATTAACTGGATTGCTCTTGCAGAGAGCCGGCATGGGCTCAATGGCCTCCTTCCGTGCTGTAACCTATGATGTTAGTGATGAGCAAGTCTCTTTGCAATAAAGAAACTCATGGACTGAAGGCTGCACTGGGTTCATACACCAGACTAGACGGCTCGGGTGAACGTCTGCTTCTCTGCTTGGCCCCCACACTTGGACGGGTGGGAAAAGCAGCCCTGCTGGGCATGGCGATTTCAATATGCCCAACTTTTTTTTGTTGTTTGGAGTTAGGAGAGCAAACCCTGGGGAAAATTAGGACCAGTAGTTTGAGGTAGAACGAAGACTCTTTCCTGCTGTACGCAGAACCGAAGCGATGCATCAGCCCCGGGGGTGAAGCGACAGCAAGGCAGCCGAGATAAGGGAACAAACTGCTCTGGGAGATATGGCAAGCCTGAAAACAGCCTCCTATCCTCAGCAAACGAATGAGGAAGAGTTTTCACATTGGTGGGTGGTCTGCTGGTATAGTCACTGATGTCTGCAGTCCGTTCAGCAGCGTGCATATGTTTTTTTTTTAAAAACTCTATGCAACCAGAGGGGAGATTAGAATTTTGTTTGCGCAGCGAGTTATGATCTGGAATGCGCTGTCTGAAAGGGCGGTGGAAGCAGATTCAATAGTAACTTTCAAAAGGGAATTGGATAAATACTTGAAGGGGAAAAAGTTGCAGGGCTACGGGGAAAGAACAGGGGAGTGGGACTAATTGGATAGCTCTTTCAGAGAGCCGGCACAGGCACGACGGGCCGTAAGGCCTCCTTCTATAAAATAATGAGGGGCATAGATAAGGTAGATAGTCAAAATCTTTTCCCAAAGGTAGGGGAGTCTATAATGAGGGGGCATAGATTTAAGGTGAGAGGGGAGAGATACAAAAGGGTCCAGAGGGGCAATTTTTTCACTCAAAGGGTGGTGAGTGTCTGGAACGAGCTGCCAGAGGCAGTAGTAGAGGCGGGTACAATTTTGTCTTTTAAAAAGCATTTGGACAGTTACATGGGTAAGATGGGTATCGAGGGATATGGGCCAAGTGCAGGCAATTGGGACTAGCTTAGTGGTATAAACTGGGCGACATGGACATGTTGGGCCGAAGGGCCTGTTTCCATGTTGTAACTTCTATGATTCTACACCGAATCTGAGACAGGAACTCACCTTCTGGGTAACCACCAGGAACCGAAGTGCACTGAACTGCGGGAAGTTCTGCCCTCCGGGTGGCTTGGCTGGCAGAGAGTGGGGAGACTCCAGGACGGTCGTCGGATTCACCATCTTCTCCACGAGCATCAGCCAGGCGTCGAGGAACTCTCCAGTGCCGTCCGGCAGATCCGCATGCTCCAATCCCTCGGTGATTGGCACTTTACCCCCCATCGACAGGGCCCAATTAAAGGTCCTGACAGGAAGAGAGTTCACAGTTTGAAAAAAAAACACACAGCTGTGCACCTTGGGGCCCGATCGAGGCAAGTGCAGAGTTCTACACCAGTAAATCACATCCGTTAATCTTCAAAACTTCATTTTTTAAAGTTATTACTTGTTTTTTTGGGGGGTTAAAACACCCATTAAATCCACAAACTGAGGAGGTTTGCATCAGAGTACCGTACTTTACTGCTACGGTTAGACTTAGGGCATCTCACTTGAGTACTCCCTGAGCCCCTCACTTTAGTACTCAGGAAACAATTCTACGCCAGGTAACCAAAACAGTGTTGCAAGCCACCCAAAACTCGATGTACGAGTTACATTTGTGGCGCTTGCTGAATTTGTCTGGTTTTCTGACAGGATTACTCACTCGAACAGGGCGTCGTGTCCTCCTGAGCACAGGAATTTCTGCAGCATCAAGTGGTAAGGGTACTTCCTCTCATCAAACAGCATGGGCGACGTGAATCCCACTGAACAAATGAAGAAAGTCAACCTGGGAAAAAGACGCACAAAGTGAATCGCGGGGCAGGGCGGGCTGGTTAGACACAAGCGGGTCAAAGTGAGACTTGTTTGGGACTGTCCCGGTCCAGTTCCAAGTGGACGTGGGTCTGTAACTGCCCCTAGTTTCAGACTAAAATGGGAAACTTTCTAAATGGTAAAAAGTTAAAAACAGTGGATGTCCAAAGGGACTTAGTGGTTCAGGTACATAGATCATTGAAGTGTCATGAACAGGTGCAGAAAATAATCACTAAGGCTAATGGAATGCTGGCCTTTATATCTAGAGGACTAGAGTACAAGGGGGCAGAAGTAATGCTGCAGCTATACAAAACCCTGGTTAGACCGCACCTGGAGTACAGTGAGCAGTTCTGGGCACCGCACCTTCGGAGGGACATATTGGCCTTGGAGGGAGCGAAGCGTAGGTTTACTAGAATGATACCTGGACTTCAAGGGTTGTTAAGAGGAGAGATTACACAAATTGAGGTTGTATTCTCTGGAGTTTAGGAGGTTATGGGGTGATCTGATCGAAGTTTAAGATATTAAGGAGAACAGATAGGGTGGATAGAGAGAAACTATTTCCGCTGGCTGGGGATTCTAGGAGTAGGGGGCACAGTCTAAAAATTAGAGCCAGACCTTTCAGGAGTGAGATTAGAAAACACTTGTACACACAAAGGGTGGTAGAAGTTTGGAACTCTCTTCCGCAAACGGCAATTGATATTAGCTCAATTGCTAAATTTAAATCTGAGATAGATAGCTTTTTGGCAACCAAAGGTATTAAGGGATATGGGCCAAAAGCAGGTATATGGAGTTAGATCACAGCTCAGCCATGACCTTCCCTGATGGTCTAGTGGTTAGGATTGGGCGCTCTCACCGCAGCGGCCTGGGTTCAATTCCCGGTGAAGGTATTTGCTCTTACTAAAGACAACTGCCAATTTTCTAGAAGTAAAGGGAATTAGGGGTTACAGGGAGCGGGCAGGAAATTGGACATGAAGCTGAGTTCGGATCGGACAAGGCCCTGTGGGTGGCGGAGAGGGCCCAGGGGCTGAGGGGCCGGGTCCTGCTCCTACTTCTTGTGTTCTTTAGATTTGAGGTTAGGATCAGATCAGCCATGATCTTATTGAATGGAGGAGCAGGCACGAGGGGCTGAATGGCCTACTCCTGTTCCTATGAAACGGAAAGGGCCATTCTGGTGCTTTAGGGGGCACTCTAAGGTGAGGCTGAGGCACATTGTTGTGGCAGGACAGTGTCAAACAACAGCATCTAAGCCACCCCTTTGTGGGCCACGAAGGTGGGGACCATGGAGCCTCAGGGACTCCTCATCCCCGTTCAGCCCAAGTACCTGATGCCAACAGATCTCGGTGCTCTGATTTAGGATTTATACAACCAATGAGGCAACTGTACCAAACACAGCCCTTTTCCAGACCTCCAGATCCAGGAAATTCGAACAGGACAAACCAGCGAGTGAGAAATAAATGCAGGAAGAACTGAATTGCCTGGGCTTCCTGGGACAAAGATGGGCCACAGGCCTTATTTTGAATACCCCTCCTGTATTAGGAATGGGCAATAAATGCCGGCCTCGCCAGCGACGCCCACATCCCATGAACGAATAAAAAAAAAATCTATCAGCGTTGGGCATGAAATCTCAACCCCTTCCATGCACCCTCAACAGAACACAGACATGGAACAGTATAAGGTCCGAGCGTACTTCCTCAATTCTAGGCGGTTCCATGCTTCAGACGTTAGTGACAGGCACCTTCAGCCTAAGGAAGCACACAACTGTACTGCAAAGCACTTTTGTAAGGGTCCTGGATCGACACCCTCCCCGATACACCCACTCCTGTTGCACTTTTTGTTTTGGGGGGATATCGAAGGGAAGGAAAGACAGAGTAGCACCTCAACTCATTCAGATCCTTCCCAGTGGCACAGCATCCACTTATACAGCATCTAATCCCATTAGCAAAATGTCTCAAAGCACTTCGAGCAGTGAAATACTTCGTGTCATAACTAATGCAAGAAAACATAGCAGCCATTCTGGCCAGCAACAGCCCGCAAAACATGAGGAGCGAACCAGTTAGCTTTTTTTTTGGCAGTGGTGTTGATTGAAGGAGGAACGTTGACCAGGACACCAGGAGAGCTCCCTGCTCTTCCAATAGTGCCACATGAACTTTTTAAGTCCACTTAGGAACAGGAGGACGCCATTCAGCCCCCTCGAGCCTGTTCCGCCATTCAATTAGATCATGGCTGATCTCCGTCTACCCGCCTTGGTCCCTTAATACCCTTACCTAACAAACATCTATCAATCTCAGTTTTGAAATTTTCAGGTGACCCCCCCAGCCTCCAGAGCTTTTTTTTTGGGGGGGGGGGGAAAAGGGAGTTCCAGATTTCAAATACCCTTTTTGTGTGAATAGGCAGATGGGTATAACAGGCACTTGAACAGGCGGACGGGTTTAACGTCTCATCCAAAGAACGGCACCTCTGACAGTGCGGCACTCCCTCAGTACTGCAACGGCGTGCTGCCTGGATCACGCGTCTATGTGCAGGAATTTGTAAGGGGGGGGGGGCTCAAACCCACCACACCTATCAACACAACCAACTGAACCAAGTTGACATCACCTTTTCGAAGCAAACTGTTACTACGATAAGAACATAAGAAATAGGAGCAGGAGTAGGCCAATCGGCCCCTCGAGCCTGCTCCGCCATTCAATAAGATCATGGCTGGTCTGATCCTAATCTCAAATCTAAATTCATGTCCAACGATGGAAGCCTTTAGTCTTTCTTGCAGCGAACCGGCTACTTGGCATCGAGCTGTCTGAATGAAAATCTGACCAGTGGAGGCGAAGATAAAACGTACCTGAACCTGGGAGTCGGTGTGTACGGCGGCGGTTGCCACGACAACCCTTTGGTTAGGAGTTTGGTGAGAGCAGACGCCGTCCCTCGCGCCGCTGGCGTGGGCGCCGTGGTGGTGCTGGCGGGGTGGTGACTCCGTCTCTGCCGCACAGGCGATCCGACGCACAGCTTGACCAACAACCCGAAGAGCTCGGCCAGCGCCCTCCCGAGCCTCGAAGACGCTGAGATCACAAGGCAGGATGAAAATCGGCGTTAAACAAGGAGGGGGGGAGATAAAGGATAAAGTCCTTTTCAGGAAGGAACAACCACTGTGAGGAGAAACTGGCCCCAGATCTGAGGTAGCTGATGGTGGCAGGAAGGGGTGCCAGAACTGGCATCAGGGGTAGTGGGAAAAGGGGGCGGGCGGGCGGGCAGGCAGCTGGAGTTCCTGCTCCCGACTGCTACGTAGCAACCCGCCCGCTGGAAGTGCGATGGGGTGAACGTCAGGCAAGGACAGGACTGCGACACCCTTCAGCCTGCTGACACTCTCCAACAAAGGTTAAACCCAATAATTACCAAGGGCGGTCACAGCTCATGTGGAAAAAGTACTCCAGCAGGACGACAACTGCTTTGGGAGAGAAAAAACAAAGATAGGGAGAAAATGAAAAAAAATTCACGAGTGTGCTTGATGGAACATGAAGAATTCCAGTCCAGGTGAAGGGTTTGGGGTGAGGGGAAAAGAGGCAAAAAGGATTCAAATATTCAACTTCAATTTAAGACATTGGGGTGCACTAGAACCACAAAGTGATCCACGACATTAAGACACACTCCGGTAAGGCAACTAGCTGCAGCGAATGTTCAAGCACTCCCCTGCTTTGTACATTTATAGGGTCCCAACATTTTCAAACAGCCCAGCAGCTGTACAAACACAGACTGGGCACCCTCACTTTCAACACAAAGCATGCTTAATGGCATCCAAGTAGTCTTTCTGGGTATCATGGCTTCCAAAGCTGATGGGACTTGATGCGCACTGCCAGCATCTATTTTTAATTTGTCCGTTAATACCGGATAATTTAGGTTTAACATTGGATTTGGGGCGGGCGGGGAGAAAGATTGAAGGGCGTGCCCTGACTCACCCGAGAGCAAGGGTTTGATCTGCTTGATCCGTGCAGCCATGGCAGGGGTGATCTTGGACTTCCCTTTGGTGTCGGAGGTGCTGGGCTCGTCGGTCTCCATTGGCGCGAGCGTGTCCCCGTCCAGGCTGATCCCCTCCAACAGCCCTTGAGCTGAAGACTCCACGCTGCCACCGGCTGCGTCCATTTCAGCTTCTGAAAGGAAAAAAAACAAAAAACATGAGGGGTGATGTCAGGAAACACTTCTGCGCATAAAGGGGAGTGGAAATCTGGAACTCTCTTCCCCAAAAAAGCTGTTGAGGCTGGGTGGGGAAAGAGTCAATTGAAAATGTTAAAAAATTGAGATATAGTTTTTTAGGCAAGGGTATTAAGGGTTACAGATCAGCCATGATCTCACTGAATGGCGGAACAGGCTCGAGGGGCTGAATGGCCTGCCCCTGTTCCTAGTTACTGCAGGCTCAAGATTTGCTATCTGGCTCAAGAGGAAAAGTAGAGTTTCTTTTTTTGGTGGTGGGGAGGAGGGGGCAGAGAGCAGGAAAGAGGGCAATAAATGTTGAGGAAGGAGAGGGATTCTAGAAACCAAGATATATGGAAAAGAACTGCAAGAGCAGAGAAATGGAGACCAGGGGCACTGTTGAAATATTACGCTGGAAAGGGAACACAGGGAATGCTTTTAAAAGCTCAAGCTGAGAGATGCCTTTTAGGAATAAACAGAGCGCTCTCCAGACTTTCAGCAGCAGTGTTAAACTCTTCCAAGATGGTCACCCTACCCCCAAATACGTCTTAAACTGTACTTTAGGAGGACCGCATTCAGACACATCCGCTATACCGAAGTAAACTTCCCCGTTTCACACACCGGCAATCCTTCCGCTCCGTGTGACGTTAGAATTTGCCAATTAGATCCAATTATGGCAGTTCTGTGGTCCTCCATCTTAGAATTGGGCCTGGACCTACAAAACTCATTTCTCTTAAGGACTGGTGCAACGAAACCCTCCCTATGCCAACTATGACCGTCCAGAAAGGATTCAAATCCCACCGGGAAGGAGAGTGTTGTAACCAATGCCACCAAGACCCCGAGTTAACTGCGGCCAGGCAGGAAGTCCCTAGGGCAAATAACCACACCCTCTTAACTTTAACAGCAAGTGATAATTCGAACACAAAGCCTTATCTAGGTCTTGATATACAACATCTGAAGAGGCCATTTTTTGCCCCTTTGGAGAGGGAGTGATGACCATATTGAGGCATTTTACTCAGCAGCACACAACACTCGAGGTGGGTGCATTGCAATGACAGGCAGCCCCAGAAGTGGTTGTACAGCAAGTACTCCTACCAGCACAAACGTACACCCATTTCACAATTCGAGATATACAGACCTGCACCATTCTTTGCCTATTTAAAGCTGCTCCAGCACCCTATCCCTCATGTTAAAACAATACATCCCCCGATTTCCATCGCTCCACCATTGGCGGTCGTGCCTTCAGGGGCCTAAGCCCTGAGCTCTGGAATTCCCTCCCCAAATCTCTCTCTCCTCCTTTAATGCGCTCCTTAAAACCTACCTCTTTGACCAAGCTTTTGGTCACCTGTCCTAATGTCTCCTTGTGTGGCTCCGGGTCAAAACTTTGTCTGATTTACGCTCCTGTAAAGCGCTTTGGGCTGTTTCTTTTTTTTTATTCGTTCACGGGATGTGGGCATCGCTGGCGAGGCCGGCATTTATTGCCCATCCCTAATTGCCCTCGAGAAGGTGGTGGTGAGCCGCCTTCTTGAACCGCTGCAGTCCGTGTGGTGACGGTTCTCCCACAGTGCTGTTAGGAAGGGAGTTCCAGGATTTTGACCCAGCGACAATGAAGGAACGGCCGATATATTTCCAAGTCGGGATGGTGTGTGACTTGGAGGGGAACGTGCAGGTGGTGTTGTTCCCATGTGCCTGCTGCCCTTGTCCTTCTAGGTGGTAGAGGTCGCGGGTTTGGGAGGTGCTGTCGAAGAAGCCTTGGCGAGTTGCTGCAGTGCGTCCTGTGGTTGGTACACACTGCAGCCACAGTGCGTCGGTGGTGAAGGGAGTGAATGTTTAGGGTGGTGGATGGGGTGCCAATCAAGCGGGCTGCTTTGTCTTGGATGGTGTCGAGCTTCTTGAGTGTTGTTGGAGCTGCACTCATCCAGGCAAGTGGAGAGTATTCCATCACACTCCTGACTTGTAGATGGTGGAAAGTCTTTGGGGAGTCACTCGCCGCAGAATACCCAGCCTCTGACCTGCTCTCGTAGCCACAGTATTTATATGGCTGGTCCAGTTAAGTTTCTGGTCAATGGTTTCACTACGTTAAAAGACGCTATGTAAATGCAGGCTGATGATGTAGTACGTGCCCCAGCGCCTGGTAATATGCATGTTAACAGCTCACCTGATCTCTTGGCTCCAGTGGTGGTGCCCGGTGTAGCAGCGGCAGCAGGCTTCTCCTCCTTTGGCACCAGCTTCTGCATGTCGGCCTGGCCAAACTCACAGCCTGCTGGAAGACTGAATCCAAACGGACAGTTAGCCACGTGCGTACCACCCCCCACCCTTCAATCTGTACCGTACCGCGCAAACTTATACATAGTGCAACATTCTGGGATTACACACTCCCGGTAAACCATTAACAAATTTGCAATCAGAAAACATTGATTTGAGGAACAAATCCTGACAGCACTCTGGCTGTGAAAGCCACGACAGACATAAAAAACACACAAATCACAGTACCTAGTCTGTTAAAAATAATTCTAAAGTGATTGAGGCTTCCTTCCAACTCTGGGTTCAGGTGGTTTATAGATTCCGAAGGGTAATTGCAGGGCTGGGAGTAATTGTCTCACTTGGCTTGTACTTCGAACAAAGCCACTGTTGGCATCTTCTGCTTCTCTATGCATCAATCTTAAAACAAAATGTATCGCTTGGAAAAGGGTGATTGTTTTTTAAAAATAGACTTTTGTATTGCTCAGAAAGGGATGATTGATGGGTTGAGGAGAGTGTGGTGCAAGAAAGGCACAGCCAAAATATACACTGAGCTTTCTGGGTCGGCAAGAATCGGAAAAGACCGACATACTCTCTCAAACAATCCCACGTTTATACAAAAGAGAAACCACAAATGCTGGAGATACACAGCAGGTGTGTCAGCGGCTAAAGAGAAGGATACACTCGTGTTTTAGGTAGAAACACTCGGGATAAAAGGGGCCCGACCTGGCATTGTTAAACTGCTTCTTTCCTCCCTTCAGGTGGATGAGCCAGATGGGAATTTCATTGAATCTTACAGCAGAGAAGATGGCCATTCGGCCAATCGTGCCTGGTCTCTGAAAGAGCTGTCCAATTAGTCTCACTCCCCTGCTCCTTCCCCATAGCCCTGCAAATGTTTCCTTTTCAAACACTTGGTTTTCGTTTTAACATTCTCCCCCCGAAATTCTGATGTGCTCTGAATTCAGATTGAACCTGTATGAACAGCACGAGCGGAAACGGGGTGATAAAATGAGGCTATTTGGCAACTGAGATCTGCAGCTTTTGGGAGTAAAAAATAAAAATAGTGACAGCCTGTCCAACATACAGTAAAATGTGACCAATGTACAGTGCCTGAGAGGAGGGATGTTTTGGCACAGTCCCTCATGTCCTTCTCTCAGACTAACCTGCTTAATTCCCATATTTCCTGGTCCAGTAAATCTATACTTTCACCACTGGGATCGGGGCTCAAATCCAGAATGGTGCCCTGACACAAATCCAAGGGAACCTAGTGTCTCAAAACGCTCTTTAGGGTAAAGGTACCCCCTTACTTAGAACATAAGAACATAAGAAATAGGAGCAGGAGTAGGCCAATCGGCCCCTCGAGCCTGCTTCATCATTCAATAAGATCATGGCTGATCTGATCCTAACCTCAAATCTAAATTCATGTCCAATTTCCTGCACGCTCCCCGTAACCTCTAATTCCCTTTACTTCTAGGAAACTGTCTATTTCTGTTTTAAATTTATTTAATGATGTAGCTTCCACAGCTTCCTGGGGCAGTAAATTCCACAGACCTACTACCCCCTGAGGTGAAGAAGTTTCTCCTCATCTCAGTCCTGAAAGAACAGCCCCTTATTCTAAGATTATGCCCCCTAGTTCTAGTTTCACCCATCCTTGGGAACATCCTTACCGCATCCACCCGATCAAGCCCCTTCACAATCTTATATGTTTCAATAAGATCGCCTCTCATTCTTCTGAACTCCAATGAGTAGAGTCCCAATCTACTCAACCTCTCCTCATATGTCCGCCCCCTCATCCCCGGGATTACACCTCCTTGTTTGTCAAGTCTGCTATTCAACGATGCTCACCTGTTTGGAGTACACAGGGAGAGCAGCACAGTGCTTTCCCACACCAGTGAGCAGTACAGTTGGCTGAGCTTGTTCAGGACATTCAGGCCCAGCTGCGAGCCCCATTGGTTCACAGATATAGAACGGATTTCACTCTGAAAGAACAGGGACAAATAGTCAATCCTCAAATCCAGTGTCAACTCCACACAACAGCAAACAGGCAGTCAAACAGTTGGAGCAAGAGCCTGAGCGCACAGATGTAAAGGCCTGAATTTGCAAAAGACACACACACACATCCCAATGTAACAGCGATGCAAGGTTTCAAACAACTTGCATTTATACAGCGCCTTGGACGTAGAAAAACATCCCAAGGCACGTCACAGGAGTGTTACCAAAAAAACAAAATTGGCACAGAGCTACATAGTGGGATATTAGGACAGGTGGCCAAAAGCTTAATCAAAGAGGTGGGTTTTAAGGAGGGTCTTAAAGGAGAGAGAGATACAGTGGCAGAGAGGGAATTACAGAGCTTGGGGCCAAGACAGCTGAAGGCACAGCCCGCCAATGGTGGAGCAATGAAAATTGGGGATACGCAAGAGGTCAGAGTTGGAGGAGCGCAGAGATCTCGGAGGGTTGTACACCTGGAGGGGGGTTACAGAGTTAGGGTGGAGCGAGGTCTTACAGTGCGCAAGAGGCATGTCAGTGTCCAAAACTGCATCTCGCAGCAGTGAGTGCCTTGCAAATGGACTGGCCACTGTTTCCAGTCAAATCCATTAAAGCAGGCAGACTACTACGTGAATCACGTGGTATTCTGTGCAACCGTCAACCATCGTTCCACAACCCCATTACAACTCTGAAATTTTATTGCAAATTCTCTTTGCAAACTGGGGGGAAAAAGGGAGGACAAAAAAAAAGGCAAAGATGGGTGAGCGAAGATGCCTCCAAAGATGAGCTGAAAAATAACCCAACTTTAAAACCTACTGCATTTCTTCCCCAACGCACTGACCCTGCTCAAACTCAAAATTGTGCATTACTTAAGACTATTTCCTCTTAAGCTGAAGTAAATGTTTTGATGACTGGTAAGGTCGAATACAAATTAAGATGCTGCCGCATTACCCCAGGTGGGAAGATGCTGACCTCTTTGCAACTGCGGGACATCCCTTGCTTCTGGGATGCTCCGGGCTGGTGCTCAAATTCTGCCCTTGATTGTGGATTCCAAGAGGATTTGAGAAATAACATTCAAAAGGTGAAGCGTAGGCTCACTGCAATCCTTCAAAAAGGGAGCTGGGCGAGTTTAACATAGAGTCTAAAGCTCAGAAACAGGCCGTTCGGCCCAAATGGTCCATACCGGTGTTTATGCTCTGCACGAGCCTCCTCCCACCCCTCGTCATCTCACCCCATCGGCATATCCTTCCTCCCTCAAGTGTTTATCTTGCTTCCCCTTAAATGCATCTACGCTACTCGCCTCAACCTCTCCATGTGGTTGAGGGCAATTAGGGATGGGCAATAAATGCCGGCCTTGCCAGTGACGCCCACATCCTGTGAACGAATAAAAAAAAAATGTGGTAGCGAGTTCCACGTTCTCACCGCTCTCTGGGTATCCCTATTATATTTCTAGTGACTCTCTTATATTTATCAATTCCTGAGAGAGCAGAGGACATCGGATAACAGGAGGTAGGTGAGGCGTAACGGGAGTCACTGGAGTCTCCTGGAGCTTGATTCATTGCCTTTGGGTTTGGGGCGGGGGGGGGGGGGGGGAGGGAAAAGAGGGGTGGTGTTAATGGTGCACATGTCGAGATGGAGCAGTTAGTCTTTCCCTGTCCCTTCCCATATCGACATAAAAAAAACTCAGCTGTATCGAATTAAGATTCTCAAACAAAAGCAATTAAAACACTGCGGACGCTGGAAATCTGAAATAAACACAGAAACACTCAGGTCAGGCAGCGTCTGCGGAGAGAGAGAAACAGAGTCCACGATGCAGGTCGGTGACCTTTCATCAGAGAGTCACCGCCCTGGAACGTTGACCGTTTCCCGTTTCTCTCTCTCTCCGCAGACGTTACCTGACCTGCCGAACGCTTTGCAGCATTTTAAAGACCCTCACCTGTCCCACTCTGCAGGTGTGCACAAACATCATGATGTAGGCGTGCGCCGCGGTGAGCGCGTGCAGCAGCGGCGTGGCCTGGGCCGAAAGGGTCGCGTCAGCCACGTTGCCGGCGTTTGCCAGTTCCCGCAGGAGGACAGAGCCACCGGGGGTGTCGATGGGTCGGTGCAGGGGCTCCAACGACGACAGTATGGTGTCCAACTGAACAAGGCCTTCCTGCAGTACCTTCAGCTCGTGAGACAGCGTCTGCATGAAAAGGGATAAAATAAAAAACACAAGACGGATTAGGTTTGATAATTCTGTGCCAGGTGCTGGTGCAGCAGATACAAAATGGACCAGTTAAGCATCCCATTTCTGAGGACTGGTGTCCAACAGAAACAGTTAAATCAAGCACCAACACACACCGCCCCTGCATAAGTCTCTGAAGTGGGGTTTGAACCCACAACCTTCTGATTCAAAGGCAAGAGTGCTACCCCGCTGAGCCACAGCTGACACCTAGGCACACCCTAAAAACCCTAAATAATTGAACAGTGGGTCAGCATTTAGCACGCTAACTCTACATGAATGGGTCACATTCCCAGTTTTAATTGGCAAGTCTCCTGTGGTAGAGAAAAAAGTTAAACAGTGTTGTTCAACTAATTTATCTTCCTTCTGTGCACATTTCATAGGAACAGGAAGAGACCATTCTGCCCCTCGAGCCTGGTCTGTCATTCTATTAGATCACGGCTGACCTGTTATCCGAACTCCATTGACCCGCCTTGGTTCTGTAACCCTTAATACAAAAATCTATCAAGCTCAGTTTTGAAATATTCAATTGACCCCCAGCCTCAACAGCCTTTTTGGGGAAGAAAGTTCCAGATTTCCACTCCCCTTTGTGTGAAGAAATGCTTCCTGACATCACCCCTGAACGGCCTGGCTCTAATTTTATTATGCCCCCTTGTTCTGGACTCCCCCTCCCCTCCCGCCCCGCACCCCCCCCCCCACCCCACCAGAGGAAATAGTTCCACTCCATCTACCCTATTGAATCCTTTAATCATCTTAAAGATCTCAATTAGATCACCCCTTAATCTTCTAAACTCGAGGGAATACAAGCCTAGTCTATGCAACTTTCCCGGTCAACCTTTTCCATTGTAAACTGCTATGTGCACATTTAGAATGTAAACTTGTCACACTGGAATGTACCTTGCCTCACAGACTACGAACCTACTCGATAGAAACCACAGCAAAGGAAGAGCCCACTGTATCTCCGTTCGCTCTTCGATTGCAGCAGCCTACCCGAAAGCCGATTTAAAAAAAAAATATGCAAAACTATTTCCTGGCCCCGCTGAAAGACGGACATAAATCTTGCGGCACCTACCAGAATGGACTTGCAAACCCCCGCCACGGCCTGGCAGGCGGCCGAAGTGGGGAAGTCGATGGGGAGGTTCGGAAGCCCCAGGATGCACACGAGTGGCTGCAGACCCTTCTGGGTCACAAACTCCTGGCAGTGATCGTCCGTTGTGTTGTTGCTCAGGATCGACTCGACAAATTTCATCTTTCCCAACGAAACAAAAGAGGGACAATGGTTAAACGGGCATCCGATTTAAGGTCAAACGGGATAGCGTGGGCGGAGGGGAGAAAATAAAACACCCCATCTACGATAAAGTTGATTAAAAACACGTCATTCCTCAGAGAAAGTTACGCAAGCTCTGTCTGAATTGCTGCAGGTGTCTCAGTGAGTAACTGTCTTGTGTTTTGCTGAGCCACAGACCAGGAAGAGTCCCAGGTCCAATCCCTGGGTTCTGAGTAACTGATCTCACCCAGGAGTGCCGGGGCCACGAGAGCTGACCAGACTTTGTACCCCTACGATTTTGGGGATGGGGATAGAGAGAATGATGGAGGTACACCTGTGAAAAACAGCCACCTGGGTGAGGTACCAAGGTGGGAAATGCGGACTATCCAACTATAGCATGAAACACTTTATTCAGAAGCACAGGGGCGGAAGTGGGGAGGAAGATGGTTACATCGGGCAAGTCTCCCTTCCGACAGGACTGTTTGCAGTAACTCACTGGATCGCTCCAAGATAGGCGAGATCATGGCTTACGCTCTTCACTACAACTCAGTAATACGAAGCAAAACTGCACTGATCCATATTGATGCGTTAACCTGCTACCCACCAAGGGGCCTGTTTAGGGAGAATTTCACTGCCAGCATCCCTCCTTAAGGAGAGACTATGTTCCCTATTTCATTCGATTTTGGAATATTTTGTTTCAATAGGATCAGGGAAAACATGTTGCATACTGAATCAAAAAAAGTCAACACAGCCCATAACACATGCTGTGTCCACTTGGACGGTGAAAAAAGCCAGTTATTCAATTTACATTCTATCCTTCCACACTCAGGATCTGCCTAAAGTGAGCACTTCGAGTTGTATAACACTGGGGTACAGTACTGGTGGGTCCAGGTCCTTCACTGTATAACACTGGGGTACAGTACTGGTGGGTCCAGGTCCTTCACTGTATAACACTGGGGTACAGTACTGGTGGGTCCAGGTCTGTCACTGTATAACACTGGGGTACAGTACTGGTGAGTCCAGGTCCTTCACTGTATAACCCTGGAGTACAGTACTGGTGGGTCCAGGTCTGTCTCTGTATAACCCCGGAGTACAGTACTGGTGGGTCCAGGTCCGTCACTGTATAACACTGGGGTACAGTACTGGTGGGTCCAGGTCCGTCACTGTATAACACTGGGGTACAGTACTGGGGGGTCCAGGTCCGTCACTGTATAACACTGGGGTACAGTACTGGTGGGTCCAGGTCCGTCACTGTATAACACTGGGGTACAGTACTGGTGGGTCCAGGTCCGTCACTGTATAACACTGGGGTACAGTACTGGTGGGTCCAGGTCCGTCACTGTATAACACTGGGGTACAGTACTGGGGGGGTCCAGGTCCGTCACTGTATAACACTGGGGTACAGTACTGGTGGGTCCAGGTCTGTCACTGTATAACACTGGGGTACAGTATTGGTGGGTCCAGGTCTGTCACTGTATAACACTGGGGTACAGTACTGGTGGGTCCAGGTCTGTCACTGTATAACACTGGGGTACAGTATTGGTGGGTCCAGGTCTGTCACTGTATAACACTGGGATACAGTACTGGTGGGTCCAGGTCTGTGAATGTGGGTGATGGGAGCAACTTGAGGGGGTGAATTAAGAGGATCACACGACATGGAGGTGCACCGACCCAAATGCATTTCCTCTGAGGGTGCAGGTAACCAATGTGTCATACACCGTTGGTGATGACACTTCCCTTTCAGCTTCGTGATGGATCAACGAAAGTGCTACTCAGATAGGGCTGCATCATCCCCTTTCGCAAAAATACACGAATTGGTTTACTTTCGATACTTGAAAAGTAACTGATCACTTACCACGTTCAGTATATAATCCATCAGTGGGATTGGTATCCGCTCCTCAGTACCAACCACTCTGAAAAATAAAAAAGATATTCCGTAAACAAACGTCATCTGAAGAAATCACCAGGCTCTGCGTCACCTCGGGGAGCTGCCGCAGATGCCTTGTTGGCAAGGAGGCCAAAAAGCCACCAAGCAGTGACCTTTCACGCAGCTCTCGCTGTACATACGCAGTTAATAAAATTAAGCCAATTCTGTGATCGTCAAGGCGAGGTCAGTGTTGGGGAAGTGGCATCTGGCTCCATTTTTGCAGCCAGTATAAACATCAAGCAAACTCCCACAACCTGTGCTTAGCCTCGGCAGTATATCAAATCTCTACTGTAAATGAGACATTCCATTCCCCTAAAAATAACCGGAAAGATACAGCCCAAATTAATAACTATTGCAGATCTTTGAAATTTTGTACAAGCGACTTACACACTCTCAGATCTTGTTCAATGCAGAGCACATATTGCATTTCCGATTATACGATACTCACGGGTACATAGATTGAGATGTCCGTCATATTGTTCTACATACTGGGGGAAGTGGTGGGGGGGGGGTATTCCAACAGGGGCAGCTCATTCCGACTCAGGGACTGGGGGTCCTTCGGGAAAGGGGCTGGGGGAAATTGAGGAGCCGCATTGTATTAAGGCAGCGACAGGTACCTACAGCGGACGAGTGGTGCGCTCGGCTCTGTCTCTCTTCTGCAGTTGGCCGGAGGGTCGCTCCACCCTCCGGGGCTTGCAGCGAGTGGGTGGGAGACTGACGCAGAGGGAGGGGCACAACCCATTCCTATAGTTCTTAAAATATTCCTTAAATTATTAAAAGGGACTGTCGACAATTCAAAATACAGCAGCACACGGGGTTAACAATCAGAGCGCTCCTGCAGAAAAATTATATTTTTTTAAGAAAAGGGCATTCTTTCGGAAGTGCCAAGTGAGCTGAGTGCTTCTGGAAACTGCTCGAAGATGAGAAACTAAGCTGGTTCACAAAGGAAATGTACTCACGGGAGTCCGGAAAAGACAGCAGGCTTCGAACAAAATGGCGACCGAGCTGCTCGAGACGAACAACAACAAAGAGCCTTTTAGCCGTTCTCCCTCCGTGTCAAGAGATTAATTAAGAGACGTCATGGAGGCGGGTGGGAAGAAAAATCCTCAGTGGGGAACGGTCAAAGCGTTTGGACACGGAGAGGTCTTTGCTTCTTCCCCCCCCCCCCACCCCCCCCACCCCCACCCCCCCCACAAGTGAATTGGCCCGAAGTCTCAGTCAACCCACCACTGCAATGCGGACGTTTCCTCAACTCGCCCTCTGACTCGATTCTGCGTCACAACGAAGGTGGCAGGTTTCCCCTCTCGCCAACCCCCAACCCCACCGTATCCCGAAATCCCCATCCTTTAAAAACCCTTCCGAATTCATAACACGACCAAACCGCCGACCGCCGACGCTGGTCTGCTCGCTTCCTGCCGCGCTCGGTTCCGATTAGAGCAGCGGAGGATGCCGGGGGCCAGCTGCCCAAACCGCTCACAGAGAACTATTCTGCGGGGGCGACTGAAACCAATCTGTGATGGAGGGAGACACGGCAACAACAACAAAAAAAAAAATAGCGACACAAAAATCACGAAGGTACGTTTCTACGCCTCGAGACACAGCTCTCTGACGCAGTGCACATGCTCAGTCGGCAACAGCTCGACTCGAGAGAGGCTGGCCGGTGGCACGGCCTCGCAACAATACACCCGCAATGAGTTTCTACTGCGCCGGCGTGAATGGCACCACAGCCTTTGATCTCAGCCCAAAAATAAAAATTAGACGGCCGTTTCAGAAACTAGATTTATTCTGGCTCAACTGTCGGCAGATTGTCGGCTGGTGGGGCTTAACTGTTTGTGATCATCGACACTGAGGCTGCCCCTCTCAGTGCAGCAAATCCACGCTTCTTTCCCCACCTCCCCCCAGGGTGGGATTAAAAAAAAAGAAAGTGGAGACCAGTCTCTCTGCAAGACGGGCGGCGTGCACGCTAAGATTCAAGGCAGCGAAGGGGTCCGCACCTCAAACGCGCAGTGCTGGCAAAAGGCAGGACACGGGCTGGTGTCCCTTACCCCCTGGATTAAGCAACAAGTGGGGAAGAGTCCTACATTAGAGAGTTTCTTTTTGAACAACTTGCATTTATGTAGTGTCTTTAACATAGTGAAACATCCCAAGGCGCTTCACAGACAAAATATGACGCTGAGCCACATGAGGAGATAGGAGGACAGGTGACCAAAAGCTTGGTCAAAGAGTTAGGTTTTAAGGAGCATCTTACAGGAGGAGAGGGAGGTAGAGAGGCGGAGAGGTTTAGGGAGGGAATTCCAGAGCTTGGGGCCGAGGCAGCTGAAGGCACGGCCGCCAATGGCGGAGCGATGGAAATCAGGGTTGCCCAAGAGGCTTAGGAGCCCCTTTGCTGAGCTTTGGTCCTCAAGAGTTATGCGCTGTTGTAAATATTACTTTTTGATCACTTTGCAAGATACTATTGGGACAGAGAACCTAACCACACACGTTTCCTCCAGCAATGGGAGGAAAGGCCATAGGTCCCCATTTCCAGAGGGTGGGAGAATGTGTCCATCAGACCCAGAACCACACCGATTGCCTGGATGCTTTGGTGACTCCAGATTAGCTCTGGAGGATCACACCTGCCCTTCGCAGTTGAAACTCATCTAAACCTTTTGCTTGACCAACTAGTAACTGCCAAGATCTAGGGTGCGAACCACCGGTGGAGAAGGCAAGGACGAAAGTCAGTCATTTCTGAAGATGGAGCGCAACTGCATTCATTTTCTTCGCCTGCCACAGGTTCTAGACCAGCAATCCAGAAGGGACCGCGGGCTCTCCAGGAAAACTGCGGGATGCCAAGAGCCAAGTAATATTCCCCAACTCTGATCACTGCTTATGCAGCGTCAAAGTAGAATCAAAATCCATTCGAGCTCATTCGTGCAAATGCATCTCTTAAAATGCAACAAGCATTTTACATCAACAATGGAAAACCTCAATCCTGTGAGGGCGAAGAAAATGAATGCAGTATTTAACCGCTTCTCTCTAACGATCACTGTCTTCACACAGGACAGTAACGCTGCAGAGCAGATTTTTGACCTGGGGTCCACGTAGGCATCAACACCCCATTAGGTCCATCTGATCATTGCCCGAAGTTGCAACATTTTCCCCCCTTTGCGCCCCGGGGAGTAAGCAGCTCACCTCTGCAAGCGATGGCAATCAGAGGAGTAAACCGGTCTACCAGCAGTCTCGACCGTAACAGCACGGGGGCCCGAACACAACCATACCTACGACCGCAGGGCATCGACGTCCCAAGAGTAATGCGCTGCACAGCAAACCTGTTTGTGGGATCTTGCTGTGTGCAAGTTGGCTGCCGAGTTGCCCACATTACAGCAGTGACCGCACTTCAGAAATACTTAATTGGCTGTAAAGTGCTTTGGAACGGCCAGAGGTGGTGAAAGGCGTTGTAGAAATGCAAATCTTTTTTACTGCACAAAATAAATCTGCAGATACTTGCACAGTTTTAAAAAAAAAAATCCCCTCCACCTTTGCAGGTGATCTTTTGCCCGTTGAACTGGCAGGATTGTGCCGTCCCGCTAAAACTGCAATAGTCAGCACCTCGGTAGTCGGAGGGTTAACAGTGCAAGCTGGGAATTGGAGGGGCTGTTTTCCTTTCCAATGCATTGCTGGCGCAGGTTCAGGGGAGACTGCAGCATCTGCCAAAGTTCAGCAGCAAGATGCAAAGCCAAACTCCAGAAAAAGGAGAGAGAGAGAAGAAAAAAAAGAGAGACTTTTCAGCAGCTCATTCAGGGAGATGTGACAAGACTCTGCACTCAGCAACACGCACCAACCAATAGAGCTCTCCCCCACTGCTCGAAGGCAGGGGCTTAGCAAATCCAACTTGCAGAATCTGCGCACGGCACGTTTAAACGGGGAAAGTACGTATTTCCTTAAGTGCTGAGCTACCAGCAACCCACGGGCAATGCAACTGAGCCTTGAAAGGACAGTGCTCAAAAGTTAGTGCACAACACACCTCCGATAATACTGAAGTTAGGTGCGTTTATCTCCCCTTGTGTGTCCCCTACAATGGCACAACTTGGCTTTCAGCTTCCACATTACATTCAACCTGCGGCAATATGCAGAACAACGCGGCTGCAGGAGGCCTGCGTGATTTCAGGTTTTGAAGAGGGGCTTTCTGGGGACAGACTTAGCATGGCAGAGGGGTTTAGGCAGAGTGTGCGCGTGGGCAAGGTGGCTGAAAGTCCTGTAGGTAAAATAGACCTAAGCTAGAGGGGGAGAGGGAGTGGACAGAGACAACTCAAACCATTTCAAAACACTTGACATACAGCAAATCACTTTGAATGGCAGCGATTGCTGTGTGGGGTCTCGGTGTGCGTGCTGGCTACTCATTTATCTCGTAAAGGAGGCCAATAATGCTGCTGGTGGCATTGGTTGAGGGAGAAACGGTTGGTCAGGACACCGGGAGAACCCCGTACCCATCTTCCAACAGCACCATGGGATCTTTACCATGCAAAGGGGACCCAAATTAAAAGAGCACCTCTGACAATTCAGCACTCCCTCAGTGCTGAAATAACGGTCAACATTGAGTGTTTTGGGGGGGGGGGGGGGGGGGGTCAGTACTGAAACTACCAACGTTCTGACCCAGAAGCAACGGCACTACCAACTGCGCCAAGCCAACACAACAGATCGGAGCGAGTGAACAGTGGATTTTAACAGGGGGAACCGATCAGCTGCCGCCCTTCCGTTAAGCCATTCAGCCAGTTCTAATCGTAACTTTGTGCTGCATTTCTTGCTTTAGCCAACCATCGCTCCCTCCCACCCCGCTGCCGGCTGTCAGCGGACTTTCTCCTGCAGCTGGTGGCTGCCGAGCCCTGGGCTGCGTCCGTTGCCATCGGTCAAACAGAGCAAGTACTTCTTGCTGTGTGTACTGTAGTTCTGGAGGGGGTGGGGGGGAAAAAAAAAAAAGAGGGGCCGACAGGTGAAGACGTGGTCAGTCTGTCCGAGTGGACAGAGGAAGCTGGCAAGTTCTGCAAGAAAGATTTGCATTTTACTCGAGTTGGGATTGTAACCTTTACCTCGAGTACCGAGGGCTGCCCGGTAAGTACTCTTTCCTGCCTCATCTCTCCCCCACAAGACACTAAAAACTATTCCGCACATCCCCACCCCAGAGCAAGTGTGACTAATTCAGTAGCTGCCCCAAGTAGCTATGGAGGAGCAGCAGCCTGTCACTTTGGGTCTACTAAGAGGGCAAGCTAACAAATAGCAACCTCAGGGAGAAGATCCTAAGATCAATTACCTGGGGCAGGGGGAAAAAATGGGGAGTGTATGTTAATGACAGCAACTCTTCCCTCACAGAGAGCCTTGCACCCTTCAAATACGAACATTAAAACAACCAGCCAACACCACGCTGTATTAAAGCCACAAAGGTTACACTCCGTTCTATTCCCAAAACACAATTCACAAATTTTAGACTGCAACGGGATAAAGCTCTCATTATCGATCTGCCTTCTTCCTCAGGTGCAGTTTTAACTGTACGGTGTAACTTCTTTATTCTGATATAAACAGTGATCTCCACTGATGCACCTGGCCTTCGACATCATGAACCTTTCAGTTCTGAGGTCACCTGCCTCTGCCACAAGGAGGGGAAGGGAAGGGAAGGGCAAGGAGAGGGGGCAATGGGCTAGGCACTGATCTTTCACCTCTGGGACCTGGGCTCAGCCAGCTCAGATTAACGGGATGAATACCTTCTCTTGCAGCCTGTAAGGGTCCAATATAAAATGAATTTGGGCAGTTTCAACCCTGTGCCTAATGGACACTGGCCAACAGTAGTTGGCATTAAATTTGCAAACTCAATCACAGCGCCAAGATGGCTGGTCAGAGAAATTGTGCCCATTCATCTGATGTTGGGATAGAGCTTTACTCTGTATCTAACCCGTGCTGTCCCTGCCCTGGGAGTGTTTGATGGGACAGTGTAGAGGGAGCTTTACTCTGTATCTAACCCTGTCCCTGCCCTGGGAGTGTTTGATGGGACAGTGTAGAGGGAGCTTTACTCTGTATCTAACCCGTGCTGTCCCTGCCCTGGGAGTGTTTGATGGGACAGTGTAGAGGGAGGACTGGGTGCCTAAAATGGAAAGTATTCCTTTCCGAGCACTAACATCAGTCAGTCACTCAGATGAGCACGTTATAAAGGCTGTCAGCAGATTCTTTACTTAATTTCCCTATGCCTATGCTAATCTCAAACAGCTATCCACTTCGTCCCATTCCCCTGCCCTTCCAACTTTTTTCTTCTACTTGAAATATTTATCCACCACCCCTTTAAAGGCTTTTCTGGATTCTGCTCCCACTGCTGTTTCTGGTCGTGCATTCCAAGTCCTAACAACCCACTGCATTAAAACATTTCTCCTAACCTCTCCCTTTATTCTTTTGATGACCTTAAACTTATGCCCTCTAGTTAGCGATTCACTGACCAGCGGAAATAAGTTTCCCCCCGATTTTACTCGATCAAAGTCTCTCAATTTTGAACACCGCTGTCACTTCTCCTCTTCACCTTATGTGTTCTAATGAAGTAAGCAGCCTCAGCGTTCAGCCTCATTCTGTCACCCCTCCAAATAATGCAATTTTTAAACAAAGCAGTCTGCCTGTTTTAGAAACTTGCACTCCTATTTCTGTAACACTGACAGGGATTTAATATTTTCCTTCTTTGTATCCTCACTTGTGCTGAAATTAATACTCATCGCTGACTCTCCTACTCAAACTCATTCTCTCCCAGTGCCTGCACACTGTGGAACTCCTCCCCTCCCTACAGTCCACAAACTAAAACCAAAGCTTGGTGGCATCTTTCCAACCTTGGTGCCACAATCCAGTGGGCCTTGACCTGGGTTTTCAATGAAAAAATAAAAATAACTTGCGACAATTGGTCAACCATTCAACACTATCTGGGGGTCTCAGTCCAGGTCACCGTACGACCACCCCAGGGTCTCAGTCCAGGTCACCGCACGACCACCCCAGGGTCTCTCAGTCCAGGTCACCGCACGACCAACGCAGGGTGTCTCAGTCCAGGTCACCGCACGACCAACGCAGGGTGTCTCAGTCCAGGTCACCGCACGACCAACGCAGGGTCTCTCGGTCCAGGTCACCGCACGACCACCCCAGGGTCTCTCGGTCCAGGTCACCGCACGACCAACGCAGGGTCTCTCGGTCCAGGTCACCGCACGACCAACGCAGGGTATCACAGTCCAGGTCACCGCACGACCAACGCAGGGTCTCTCGGTCCAGGTCACCGCACGACCAACGCAGGGTCTCTCAGGACAGGTCACCGCACGACCACCGCAGGGGGTCTCAGGACAGGTGACCGCACGACCACCCCAGGGTATCACAGTCCAGGTCACCGCACGACCAACGCAGGGTCTCTCAGTCCAGGTCACCGCACGACCACCCCAGGGTCTCTCGGTCCAGGTCACCGCACGACCAACGCAGGGTCTCTCGGTCCAGGTCACCGCACGACCAACGCAGGGTCTCTCGGTCCAGGTCACCGCACGACCAACGCAGGGTCTCTCGGTCCAGGTCACCGCACGACCAACGCAGGGTCTCTCGGTCCAGGTCACCGCACGACCAACGCAGGGTCTCTCGGTCCAGGTCACCGCACGACCAACGCAGGGTCTCTCGGTCCAGGGCACCGCACGACCAACGCAGGGTATCACAGTCCAGGTCACCGTACGACCAACGTAGGGTATCACAGTCCAGGTCACCGTACGTCCACCCCAGGGTCTCTCAGTCCAGGTCACCGCACGACCAACGCAGGGTCTCTCAGTCCAGGTCACCGCACGACCAACGCAGGGTATCACAGTCCAGGTCACCGTACGACCACCCCAGGGTCTCTCAGTCCAGGTCACCGCACGACCAACGCAGGGTCTCTCAGTCCAGGTCACCGCACGACCAACGCAGGGTCTCTCGGTCCAGGTCACCGCACGACCAACGCAGGCTATCACAGTCCAGGTCACCGCACGACCAACGCAGGGTCCCTCAGTCCAGGTCACCGCACGACCAACGCAGGGTCTCTCGGTCCAGGTCACCGCACGACCAACGCAGGGTCTCTCGGTCCAGGTCACCACACGACCACCCCAGGGTCTCTCGGTCCAGGTCACCGCACGACCACCCCAAGGTCTCTCAGTCCAGGTCACCGCACGACCACCCCAAGGTCTCTCAGGACAGGTCACCGCACGACCAACGCAGGGTCTCTCTCAGTCCAGGTCACCGCACGACCAACGCAGGGTCTCAGTCCAGGTCACCGCACGACCAACGCAGGGTATCACAGTCCAGGTCACCGCACGACCAACGCAGGGTCTCTCGGTCCAGGTCACCGCACGACCACCCCAGGGTCTCTCGGTCCAGGTCACCGCACGACCAACGCAGGGTCTCTCGGTCCAGGTCACCGCACGACCAACGCAGGGTCTCTCAGTCCAGGTCACCACACGACCACCACAGGGTCTCTCAGTCCAGGTCACCACACGACCACCACAGGGTCTCTCAGTCCAGGTCACCGCACGACCAACGCAGGGTGTCTCAGTCCAGGTCACCGCACGACCAACGCAGGGTCTCTCGGTCCAGGTCACCGCACGACCAACGCAGGGTCTCTCGGTCCAGGTCACCGCACGACCAACGCAGGCTATCACAGTCCAGGTCACCGCACGACCAACGCAGGGTCCCTCAGTCCAGGTCACCGCACGACCAACGCAGGGTCTCTCGGTCCAGGTCACCGCACGACCAACGCAGGGTCTCTCGGTCCAGGTCACCACACGACCACCCCAGGGTCTCTCGGTCCAGGTCACCGCACGACCACCCCAAGGTCTCTCAGTCCAGGTCACCGCACGACCACCCCAAGGTCTCTCAGGACAGGTCACCGCACGACCAACGCAGGGTCTCTCTCAGTCCAGGTCACCGCACGACCAACGCAGGGTCTCAGTCCAGGTCACCGCACGACCAACGCAGGGTATCACAGTCCAGGTCAGCGCACGACCAACGCAGGGTCTCTCGGTCCAGGTCACCGCACGACCACCCCAGGGTCTCTCGGTCCAGGTCACCGCACGACCAACGCAGGGTCTCTCGGTCCAGGTCACCGCACGACCAACGCAGGGTCTCTCGGTCCAGGTCACCGCACGACCAACGCAGGGTCTCTCAGTCCAGGTCACCGCACGACCAACGCAGGGTATCACAGTCCAGGTCACCGTACGACCACCCCAGGGTCTCTCAGTCCAGGTCACCGCACGACCAACGCAGGGTATCACAGTCCAGGTCACCGCACGACCAACGCAGGGTATCACAGTCCAGGTCACCGCACGACCACCGCAGGGTCTCTCAGTCCAGGTCACCACACGACCACCACAGGGTCTCTCAGTCCAGGTCACCGCACGACCAACGCAGGGTCTCTCAGTCCAGGTCACCGCACGACCAACGCAGGGTCTCTCGGTCCAGGTCACCGCACGACCAACGCAGGCTATCACAGTCCAGGTCACCGCACGACCAACGCAGGGTCCCTCAGTCCAGGTCACCGCACGACCAACGCAGGGTCTCTCGGTCCAGGTCACCGCACGACCAACGCAGGGTCTCTCGGTCCAGGTCACCACACGACCACCCCAGGGTCTCTCGGTCCAGGTCACCGCACGACCACCCCAAGGTCTCTCAGTCCAGGTCACCGCACGACCACCCCAAGGTCTCTCAGGACAGGTCACCGCACGACCAACGCAGGGTCTCTCTCAGTCCAGGTCACCGCACGACCAACGCAGGGTCTCAGTCCAGGTCACCGCACGACCAACGCAGGGTATCACAGTCCAGGTCACCGCACGACCAACGCAGGGTCTCTCGGTCCAGGTCACCGCACGACCAACGCAGGGTCTCTCAGGACAGGTCACCGCACGACCACCGCAGGGGGTCGCAGGACAGGTGACCGCACGACCACCCCAGGGTATCACAGTCCAGGTCACCGCACGACCAACGCAGGGTCTCTCGGTCCAGGTCACCGCACGACCACCCCAGGGTCTCTCGGTCCAGGTCACCGCACGACCAACGCAGGGTCTCTCGGTCCAGGTCACCGCACGACCAACGCAGGGTCTCTCGGTCCAGGTCACCGCACGACCAATGCAGGGTCTCTCAGTCCAGGTCACCACACGACCACCACAGGGTCTCTCAGTCCAGGTCACCACACGACCACCACAGGGTCTCTCAGTCCAGGTCACCACACGACCACCACAGGGTCTCTCAGTCCAGGTCACCGCACGACCAACGCAGGCTATCACAGTCCAGGTCACCGCACGACCAACGCAGGGTCCCTCAGTCCAGGTCACCGCACGACCAACGCAGGGTCTCTCGGTCCAGGTCACCGCACGACCAACGCAGGGTCTCTCGGTCCAGGTCACCACACGACCACCCCAGGGTCTCTCGGTCCAGGTCACCGCACGACCACCCCAAGGTCTCTCAGTCCAGGTCACCGCACGACCACCCCAAGGTCTCTCAGGACAGGTCACCGCACGACCAACGCAGGGTCTCTCTCAGTCCAGGTCACCGCACGACCAACGCAGGGTCTCAGTCCAGGTCACCGCACGACCAACGCAGGGTATCACAGTCCAGGTCACCGCACGACCAACGCAGGGTCTCTCGGTCCAGGTCACCGCACGACCACCCCAGGGTCTCTCGGTCCAGGTCACCGCACGACCAACGCAGGGTCTCTCGGTCCAGGTCACCGCACGACCAACGCAGGGTCTCTCGGTCCAGGTCACCGCACGACCAACGCAGGGTCTCTCGGTCCAGGTCACCGCACGACCAACGCAGGGTCTCTCGGTCCAGGTCACCGCACGACCAACGCAGGGTCTCTCGGTCCAGGTCACCGCACGACCAACGCAGGGTATCACGGTCCAGGTCACCGTACGACCAACGTAGGGTATCACAGTCCAGGTCACCGTACGTCCAACGCAGGGTATCACAGTCCAGGTCACCGTACGACCACCCCAGGGTCTCTCAGTCCAGGTCACCGCACGACCAACGCAGGGTCTCTCAGTCCAGGTCACCGCACGACCAACGCAGGGTATCACAGTCCAGGTCACCGTACGACCACCCCAGGGTCTCTCAGTCCAGGTCACCGCACGACCAACGCAGGGTATCACAGTCCAGGTCACCGTACGACCACCCCAGGGTCTCTCAGTCCAGGTCACCGCACGACCACCCCAGGGTCTCTCAGTCCAGGTCACCGCACGACCAACGCAGGGTATCACAGTCCAGGTCACCGCACGACCACCGCAGGGTCTCTCAGTCCAGGTCACCACACGACCACCACAGGGTCTCTCAGTCCAGGTCACCGCACGACCAACGCAGGGTCTCTCAGTCCAGGTCACCGCACGACCAACGCAGGGTCTCTCGGTCCAGGTCACCGCACGACCAACGCAGGCTATCACAGTCCAGGTCACCGCACGACCAACGCAGGGTCCCTCAGTCCAGGTCACCGCACGACCAACGCAGGGTCTCTCGGTCCAGGTCACCGCACGACCAACGCAGGGTCTCTCGGTCCAGGTCACCGCACGACCAACGCAGGGTCTCTCGGTCCAGGTCACCGCACGACCACCCCAAGGTCTCTCGGTCCAGGTCACCGCACGACCACCCCAAGGTCTCTCAGGACAGGTCACCGCACGACCAACGCAGGGTCTCTCTCAGTCCAGGTCACCGCACGACCAACGCAGGGTCTCTCGGTCCAGGTCACCGCACGACCAATGCAGGGTCTCTCGGTCCAGGTCACCGCACGACCACCGCAGGGTCTCTCGGTCCAGGTCACCGCACGACCACCCCAGGGTCTCTCGGTCCAGGTCACCGCACGACCACCCCAAGGTCTCTCGGTCCAGGTCACCGCACGACCACCCCAAGGTCTCTCAGGACAGGTCACCGCACGACCAATGCAGGGTCTCTCTCAGTCCAGGTCACCGCACGACCAACCCAGGATTATCTCAGTCCAGGTCACCGCACGACCAACGCAGGGTCTCTCAGGACAGGTCACCGGACTATCACCCCAGGGTCCCTCACAGGTCTTATACTGTAGAGCAGTTATATCTCAGTGCAGGTCACTGTACGACCACTCTTAAGGTATCTCAGTAATGACTCACTGCTGGTTGGGTTCGGGATCACTCTGCTGAGCTGCCAGGCTGCTACTGAAGCTCTGCATGGCCTGAACTTCCTCCTCCTCTTCATCTTCACTGGACGCCTCCTCGGCAGCGTGATTGGACCTGGGTGGTGGTGCGCTCGCAGTCCCGTCCGCTTTCTGGATAGAAGGTTTCTGGCAGATGTACTTTGGGTCTCTTCCCAGGTTACAGATTTCTTCCAGCAACTGAAGGGGAGAACGAGTCATATTTAGCGTCAAAATTTTCTCTCACCTGCCCCCTACTCGCCCGATGGTGCGGATTCCAGCGTCGGTAGCCCCCGCCACCCTCGGTAGTGCGCTGGAGTGCCCTTTCCTCACGTTAAGCCATGCCGCTCAACAATGAGGGGCAACTGCAGCCCAGGCCAAACCGTGTCCTCACCAGGCACCCATGTGCATGTACTTCACAGCAAAACAGCAGGAGTGGCTAACAGTCAGGAGAGTGTCTGGCAGGGTAATGGGAGCATTACTGGACTAGTAACCCAAAGAACGCCAGTCCACATCCCACCATGACAGCTTGAGAATTTGAATTCAATTTTTTTTTTTTTTAAAAGAAAAGAAGTGGTGATAAGTCACCATGAAGCCGTCGGACTGGCGTACAAACCCAATGCCGCTTGGGGAAAGAAACCTGCCGTGACTCCAGTCCCACGCCAACGTGGTCGACTCTTGGCTGCCCTCTGAAGTGGCCCAATCAGTTATATCAAAACAGAAGGCAGCGGACCACCACCACCACCTTCTCGGGACAACTCGGGATGGGCAATAAATGCCAGCCTTGCCTGCGACGCCCACACCCAGAGAACAAATAAATTATAGGAAAGAACGCCTGCCTATTTCTTTTCCCCCTTGGGGCACTGATGTCGATTGCAATGCCCCGACCCGTTGCCCTGGCTGATATCAACTACCCCATACTTGGGTTACAGGGCGCACACATACCCACCTTTATGATTGCTGTGGTGGCATCAGTCTTCAGAGTTGGTTGGTGCCTCATCAGTTCGTCTACGGCACTGCCGAGGTTGGACGCTGTGTCACCTGCGCAGACAGTTTCAACAGACAACAATTTGCTAAAGAAAGTCACTGACTCTTCCAATTCCTGGCGGAAACGACGGGACAATTTTGGCATTTATCCTTATATCACCAACGTGCTGTGCAGAGGTGGATCAAAAGCCTCGGCCAATCTTCTTCCGGTTGTGGTGGGAATGTGCTGGGCACTAGTCAGGTTTTTGTTGCCCCCCCCCCCCCCCCCCCGATGGGCTGGAGAAGGGAAATCGAAAGGGTGAGTCAGCACGAGCGGCGGCGGCCGCAGAGTGCGCGACGCCCAAAGTACGGCACAACGGAGCAGCGAGGTTTGGGCTTACACCCCGAATCGCACCGTGGCGTCCCGACTGCTGTCCCGCTGGTGCGTAGAAGCGGCGAGCGGAAGGACGGTCGGGTCCACTCCAAACGGCTCTCGTTATAAAGAAAGGAGGTGAAGGGAGAACTGAGTGGCACATTTATATTTCTGAACCTTCCTTGCAACTCTAGGGCCCGGGTGAAAGTCCCCTTCGCTCCATTATTAAGAAGTTTATTTATTAAGTTGGTCGTATGATGCACATATACAACAGTGAAGGCCCCTCTGAATTCTCTACAGCAGCGACGACGCCTTTGGTGGCGCTCAGCCCTCTTCGAGCCGCTTACAGCTTGCGCCAGGCCGCACAGCACAGATGTTACAGGCCTGCCACCAGCCATTCACGTGCTGCTGGCCTCAGAGGACCCCTCTCCTCCCCCCCTTCCCCCCCCACCCCCCCAAAAAAAAAAACACTGGGGACAGTCCGCAGCCAGGAACTTGGCAGCAAATTGGGCCTTTTGAAGCAGGTGCGGGTTGCTCCAGTGCCCTGAAACCTGCCCGCAACGTAAACAGGATGAATTCAGAGCGCCAGCGGCATTAACGCACTGTAATGCCTCAGCACTCGGGGCACCCAGGTTTCGTCTTTGTAGGAACGGCCCATGGAGCATCACGGCCCTGTGATCAATGCATCCGTGACCTTACACCTCTCTCACGTTGTTGGTACTAACAGATTGTGGTGTCCAGATTCAGGATTTACCCACCAGTGAGGTTAACCAGGCTCAGGCCTTTACGAACCTGACCCGCATAACTCAAACTGGATGACTACAAATAGGACTGAATTGCCCGGGTTTTGAGAGCCAGATGGCCTGGGGTCGAGGGGGGGGCTGCACGTGGCCAGAGCTGCAGCCGGGACTTCCCCCGCACAACATTTTACAAACGCAACCAGAACCTCCATCGGGCGAACGCTGACCTAAGGGATCCGAGCTTCGACGCCTCCTCATCGCAGGCAGGTAATCAGGAGACAGCAGCACCTTGAAGAGTCGCTCAAAGGGCTGGCATTGCACAAAGGACTGCAGGCCACGAGCATTCAGGCACAGTGCGCTGAAAACGTTCGGCAAGGAACCCAGAACTTCACGGGTCGCAGGTACCTGTGCAAAGAAGCAGAACGTTGGAAACTGAAGTGAAAGGGGTCGTGTTGTGTTGTGTGCGTTTCCCCCTAAAATTTCCGAGGAGCTTTTTTTGAAGAAGAAGAAATACAGACGTCAATCTCCATCTAAACACAACACCCTACAATCTTCACATACAAATACATTCAACAAATTACAATGCTTTGGAGCCAGAAACCAACCGTTAATCCCTCTCCCCTCCAAAAAAAAAATGTTTTCTTCCTTTACTACCCTGCACTGAGCAGTTCCCACGGGGAGTTGCGTGACCTATCCCACAAAGAGAGACGCCAGGAATGACGGGAGGCCAAGACGGTTTAACGTTGTTTGGGCGACAACCCTGCGTCAGGACCAACAAGGGTCCAACCCAGAAACGTTGACCCACCTCTTCAAATGCTGACCGGCATGCTGCGCATTTCCTACATTTGCAGTTCCCACGTCACTCTGTTGATGTTTAACAGCAGCCCCAGGGTGAGGGGCTCTTTCCCGTGACACACCCCCCCCCCCCCCCCCCCCTCCCCCCCCCCCCCCCTCCCCCCCCTCCTCCAGCACCCCTGCACGATGGCACAGCTGAAGTCAGGCAGGAACTGTGTCCGAGGGCAGGGCTCCCTCAGTCAGCTATGTCCCGCTGTGGAAATAATTCCAGCGCCTGGGCGCCGACCCCGTTGCAAACCCGCGAAAAGGTGGATCTACAATGCTGCGGTGGGGTTCAGGCCCTCTCCTTTGTGGGGGGGGGGGGTTCACGCAGGGAGCTAGCCCCATTTGTTTGTTCTCCGGCTCTCCATATTACAGCAGCTAGCGCCCAGCACAGCTGGCTCCTCGTGTGGAGGCGGTGCATCAATCTTTAGCATTTAATTTACTGTGTAGATGCTTCCACGGGCAACCAAATGGGAAATAAAAAGATGAAAAACCAGCAGCAGACAGGAATCTCAATTGGTCTGGTGGAAATTTAATACTGAATTGAGCAATCAATGATTTCAATTTGGGAGCTTTTCAGGTCTTGGTTTAGAAACTCTGTTGGGACATTAAAGTGCCTGTAGGTGGCACAGGGAGGGGACCAGTGACTTGCACCAACTCAGCAGCACCACCTACAGATGCGCCATGGTTCTGCAGCCACTCGTCAGGCGAACATACAAATATATTTGTGCGGCAAATACAAAAACGGAGGGCTCATTTGGCGAATTTAAAGCATGTTCCCAGCTTTGGGGGTGGGGGGGTTCAAACACAGCTGCAGATCCTCAGAGCAAAGATCAGCATCGGGGTGCGTCAGGAGTTAAGGCCGCTGCTCTCGGCCACTTGTCCGGAGATGCACAGGCAGGAACAAGGCAACATCTGGCAGGGGAAGGGGGCGTCACACGCTCTTGCAGTTTGTCATCCATCGCTCTCCAGCTTATTTGTTCGCCTTCCACTCAGGTTTCCGACACTGCAGGTGCAGCAACCTTCCTTTCAGAAGGCCCTCCAAATACACAGATTGTTTATCTTTTGTCTGTTGACTAATAGACAGCTCGCAAAAAAGAAAAATAGTAAAACTGGGTACTGGAGGATGGCGAGAAAGATTCCTTCCTGGGCAATTTGAAAGGTCTACAAGAGTTGCCCCCCCCCACCCCCCCACCCACCCCTTCCCCTCAAAAAGGGGTCCACAAGAGAGCATGTACTGAAACTGTAGAGCCGATCAAACACTGGACTATCCCACCCACCTGAGTACGCTACGGATTTCACTATTTGGGAGGAAGGAAGGTAGATGAGGGGAGAGGGGAAAATTAAACGTGTGACGTTTTTATTGCACTTCTCATGTACAAGAGAAATCTCTCATAGCTGTTTATAAAAAGGTGGCATAAATAGGTGGACAGAGAACAGATGGGGGGGGAAAGAGAGGGAGTGAGGGCGGCGTAAAAGCCACCGTCAAGGGCAGAAAGGGAGGTGGCGAGGCGCAGGTATCGAAGAAAGAACTTGCATTTATACAGCGCCTTTCATGGCCTCAGGGCGTCCCAAAGCGCTTTCCAGCCAATGAAGTACTTTTGAAGAGTTGCGATGTGGGAAACACGGCAGCCAATTTGTGCACAGCAAGGTCCCGCAAACAGCAATGGGACAATGACCAGATCATCTGTTTTTTAGTGATGTTGCTTGAGGGATAAACTTTGGCCCCAGGACACCAGGGTGAACTCCCCCTGCTCTTCTTCAAAATAGTGGCCATGGGGTCTTTTCCATCCACCAGAGAGGGCAGACTTGGTTCAACGTTTCATCCAAAAGATGGAACCTTCGACAGTACAGCGCTGGGGAGTGTTGGCCTGGATTATGGAGTTCAAGTCTCTGGGATGGGACTTGAAGCCATGACCTTCTGACACGGAGACGAGAGTGCTACCCACTGAGTCAGGCTGACACGTGGAACAGCTGGTCATAACGAAAGAACGGTCAACGGCGAAGCGGGAGTGTGCTGGGGATCACAGGCAAGGGGAGGCCGCGGAGATAAACAAACAGATCTGAAAAGGACAGTGACCAGGGCAGTGAAGTCAATGGGCTGGGTCGGAGGGAAATCGCGCCAGGAGGAGATGACTGAGGACAGCCGGTACTTTGTGCGGCGAAGAGACAGCCAGCAGCATTCCAGATGAGGCGGGGAGTCCCGAGAGGAGAGTGCGAGGGAGAACTCACGTCTTTTATTAACAAAGCGTGAAGCATGACGTCCGTCAGCCCATTATCCTGGAGTGAGGACAGCAGCGATGGCTCTTGGAACACAAACACAGTCACCACCTCGGTAGCTGGAAAGAAACAAACAGAACGGTCAGTGTCGTAGGGCACAAGGGTTCTGAACTGCACGTGACCCAACATATTGTTCAACCTTCATCAGTACAGCCTGTACTGAGAGCTCTCCAACACCTTTAACAACTTGGAAGGTTTCCTGCTGTCGCGAGCCGATCATCGGAGTCCTTACTCAGACTGACTAGCATCAGACACAAAACATGGACCGGATCAATGCACTACATCAAGTGCCCGATCTAAAACACGGACCGGATCAATACACTACATCAAGAGCCCGATCTAAAACACGGACCGGATCAATACACTACATCAAGAGCCCGATCTAAAACAAGGATCGGATCAATACACATCAAGTGCCCGAAATAAAACACGGACCGGATCAATACACTACATCAAGAGCCCGATCTAAAATGTGGACCGGATCAATAAAACTGCATGTTGGTTGAGGGATTAATATTGGCCCAGGACACAGGAAAGCTCCCCTGCTCTACAAAAAAAGTGTTATGGGATCTTTTACATCCACCTAAGGAGGCAGACAGGGCCTCGGTTTAACGTCTGATCTGAAACACGGCACCTCCGACAGTGCAGCACTCCCTCAGTACTGTACTGGAGTGTCAGCCTGGATTGTGTGCTCACTTGAACCCACAGCCATCTGACTCAGAGACAAGAGTCACAGCCACAGCCGAGGCCAACGTTAAGGTTTGCATTCGTTTTTAAGGGTGTGCTGACAGTGACACACACTTTAGAAGGAGGCATCTTAATTTACAGAGCTGATGGAAACACAAGATTAGCAAGTCTGCTGCCAACAATCTGCCAAATAAACCCCATTAAAAAAAGTGGAACATCCTTCCTTACATTGCCAAGAATAGCACTGCACTGAGCAGACAGAAACAATACATTTCCCCCGACCTACAACCGAGCCGAGCAACGCAGACAGCACGGGAAGCTCAACGGCATGTCCGATCCCAAATGGGAAACGCACCGAGCATCAAACCCATCGTGTAGTCACTCACTTTCTCTCCACCCCAAGCTTTTAATCTCAGCTGTACCCCTAAGGAAAAGGTAAGCACTTAACCACTGCCCCCACCGCACCCCAGAAAAAGGGGAGATCAGAGTGTGTAAACATGAGGCACGGGGGGGCCCCCCGCACCCCTACCGAGTGGGTCAGAGCGCCATGGTGAGCCCCTCAGCTAGGAATAAAGTGCAAGTCCTAAAGGAAAACGAAGAAACTGCCTTGGTGCGGGGGAGAAAAGAGAAAGAAAGCACGAGAGAGAGAGAGAGAGAGAGAGAGAGAGAGAGAGCGCAGCCGTCCTTATGAAAACAATGTGCCCACACACCAATTTTCTTATCAAAATGACAATCACTGCAGATGCTCTCTTACAACTCTGCGAGAGAGGCAGAGAAAACTAGAGTAACAGACAAGCAGGGCGGTTCCAGGGAGAGAATTTTTATTTCTCCGAGTAATGATGTGGGAGACATCCGAGCAATGCAATGAATCAAAACACATCTCACTTACCAAGCAGGAAGAGCGATGGCCCATAATACTCTGCATTGCTGATGATGTGCTTTAGTGAGGTAGGCAGGGAACCGTCCATTACTGAAAGATAAAGATCAGTGAAAATTAAATAAGCACTTTCCGATGACAAACCGATAGAGGCAATAAGTGACCTGTCCTGGGAGATTAAATGGTAGACCGGCCAATTGAAAGTGGGAGCACCACGGGTCACTAGCCTACCCTCAGTTCCTCACTGTGGTGCTCTTCTGCACACTGCTGTTCAGCAACACCCTATTCACATGTTAATGAAACGTTCAGACCTGCCCCAAATCCAAACCACCGAAACTTCAGAATAGCACCTCAATCACACCCGCAAAGAACGGCTGCATTTCTACTGCGCCTTTCACGATTTCAGGACGTCCCAAGCTGCTTTACAGGCAATGAAGTACTTTTTGAAATGTAGTCACTGCTGTAATGTAGGAAACATGGCAGCAAATTTGCGCACGAGCTGCCACAAACAGCGATGTGATAACCAGATAATCTGGGTTTTTTTTTTAAGAAGTGATGTTGGCTGAGGGATAAATACCGGCTGGAACAGAGAGGAGAACTCCCCTGCTCCTCTTTGAAATAGTGCCGTGGGATCTTTTACGTCCATCTGAAAAGATAGAAGGGGCTTGGGTTTAACGTCTCATCCAAAAGACGTCGCTTCAGACAGTGCTGCGCTCCCTCAGTACTGCACTGGAAGTATCAGCCGACATTTTGTGCTCAAGTCTCTGGAGTGGGACTTGGCGACTTTCAGAATGTCTCAAAGTGCTTCACGGCCGATTACATTTTGAACTGCAGTCACATATGTAGACAGACACGGCAACCAATTTGCATACAGCAAAATCGCACAAACGGCAAATGAGATAAACGACAGGTCAATCTGTTTTTAAGTGATGTTGGTTGAGGGAGGAGTGTGGGCCAGGACACCGGGAGAACTCCCTGCTCTTTGAATAGTACCTTGGGATCTTTTACATCCATCTGAACAGGCAGACGGGGGCCTCTGTTTAACGTCTCATCTGAAAGACAGCGCCTCCGACAGTGCAGCACTCCCTCAGTACCACACTAGGAAGTGTCAGCCTAGATTATAGGCTCAAGTCCTGGAGTGGGACTTGAACCCACAACCTCCTGACTGACATCAGAGTGCTAAAAACTGAGCCACGGCTGGCAGGTTATTCTAAGTTTTCTTACCAATGAGCTGGAGCCTAAATCAAGAAGTTGTCCACAATTCCGACTGAAATAGTAGCACTGCCCACAGTACAGAGCTAGAGTACAAATGTTCGCAATGTGAGAGTGATTCGGCCATAAATTGAGAGCCATAAAGAGAACACATTACCATGTCGAATGCTGTCCGAGAAGGCTGGATCTTGAATGGCCTTCTTCAGGAAGTTGAGCATGGATTTCAGCAGGGCTGCGCGTTGCGGGATGCACTGAACCCCTGCAAGAAAGAACTTGCATGTAAAAAAGCACCTTTCACCACCTCAGGACGTCCCAAAGTGCATTACAGCCAATGAAGTATTTTTTTTTTTAAAGTCACTGTTGTAATGTAGGAAACGCAGCAGCCAATTTGTGCACAGCAAGATCCCACAAACAGCAACATGACAATGACGGATAATCTGTGTTTTTTTAAAAAAAAAGGTGATGTTGGTCGAGGGATAAATGTTGTCCCAAGACAACGGGAAGAATTCCCCTGCTCTTCTTCAAATAAGTGCCATGGGATCTTTTACATCCACCCGAGAGGCCAACCGCCTTGGCTGAACGTCTCATCTGAAAGACGGCATCTCTGACGGCGCAGCACTCCCTCAGTACTGCACTGGAGTGTCAGCCTGGATGATTTGCTGAAGTCCCTGGAGTGGGGGCTTGAACTCTCTGATTCAGAGGCGAGAGCGAGACCCACTGAGCCACAGCCGACACATACAAAAGTCTTACTGTTGACCTGTCCTCACCCTCCTGTCACTTTTTTTTTTTTGCTAGGGTTTGGTCCCACAGCCATCAGCTGCCCTCTGGTACCACCAATCTCCACCCCCCCCCCCCCACCCCTCCCTCTCCACAAGTGCCCATTTCTTCACCTCAGCCCAGAGTCAACAGGCTGTTTCACCGTGGAGGCCGTCACAACCGAGCACGGCCTTACCCGACATCCACACACTGGCAACGTTCAGGGGGAGTCGCTGGAATGCGCTGAGCAGGAGTTCGGCCTCATCGCTCCCATCCCGAGCCCAGGGGGATCTGAAACCAAATTCCTCCTCCTCCTCCTGTTGCCCAGGCCGAGATCAGCGAATTCATCACAGACCGGGAATGGAACCAGAGACCCTGTGCGTATAACTCAGTACCACACCAAGCGGTGCCTTTGTTCATGGTCCATTCATAGCCACTTTTTCCAATTGTGGAACATTCGTTCTCCTGCTTGCCAAATTAGGGATGGGCAATAAACGCTGGCCTTGCCAGCAACACCCACATCCCACGAATGAATAAAAGATTTTTTTGAGCCACTCCTGCCCTTCTTACTAAATCGGTACCTGCAGGCGATCCTTCAGAATCATTCTACCCTCTCGCAAATCATCTCATCTCTTCCCCCTCTACTCCTAACCTACTGCATTCTTCAGGAAACCCTCCACCCACCCCAAACTCATTTTAACTCCTTCACCGGCACACTGTACTTCACCCCCAACAGCCAGGTTGGGACCAAACACTCTCTTGCATGGGCGCACACAGTCAGACAGACGGATAAACACACGCACACGGAGCGCCCGCCACTCTTACCTGTTCTCGGTGGGTAATTTGCGGCGGTACTCGACCCTCGCGACTCTCCATCCAGCCTGGGCTCTGACGTCGAAGTTGAAGGACCAGGACTGCTCTCCATTACGATATCTGAAACTGCGGAAGGAAAAAAAAAGTAAATCCAGGGCAGGGAGCAGCACTGCAATATTCCCGATGGAAACTTCCATGTCCTGGGAACCATGGATCATTTGCACAGTTTTAGGGTAGATAGAGAGAGAGAGAAACTGTTTCCTCAGGTGGAGGGAGCGAGCATAACCTTAAAATTAGAGCCAGGCCGTTCAGGGGTGATGTCAGGAAGCACTTCTTCGCACAAAGGGGAGTGGAAATCTGGAACTCTCCTCCCCCAAAAAGCTGTGGATGCTGGGGGGGACAATTGCAAATTTCAAAACTGAGATCGATAGATGTGTGTTAGGTAAGGGTATTAAGGGTTACGGAACCAAGGCCAGTAAATGGATTCACGGTACAGATCAGCCGTAATCAAACTGAACGGCGGAGTAGGCTCAAGGGTTTGAATGGCCTCCTCCTGTTGCTATGTTCCTATCACAGGGAGGATTTAAAAGCAACGGAAAAGATGCAGTTTCACTCGGGGCAAAGGATTACAGTTATGAAGAGAGACTCGAGAGTTAGGGACCAGAACTGAAGGTTGAGGGGGTCACCTTAGAGGTCGTCACGATTACGAAGGGTTAAGATAAACAGCGATTGATTGTTTCCACTGGTTAGGGAGATTGTAACGAGAGGGCACAAATTTAAGGCGATCACAAAAAGAATTAATGAGTAGGTTAGAAAATAAAATGTCTTTAAACCAGGGGGGGAACAGAACGTGGAATCCTCTGCCACAAATAGTCGTTGACAGAGTCTAAGTACTTTTAAAAAAGGAATTACAGTGTTGCTTGACAAAAAGAGGAAGATTAAAAAAGGGTTTGGGGAGCGAGGAGTAGCATGAGACCAGGGGCCCCTCTAGTGAGTGCAAGTCCACAGCACGAGGCTGCCTATTAGTCTGCACTGAGGTGTCAATCTTAGAGGCCTTAAATTGAAAGATCACACTGCTGCAGATGGAGATGATCAGAGAATGGGCCCACAACACATCCTTTAAGCCAAGCTAAACCTGAGCTGCAGCATTTGATGCCAACCCAGGTTAGTTTAGTGAAGTGTTAGTTAAGGGGAACTCAAAGTGTTTACCACCTAACTAGCCGGTCCTATATCAGAGACAGCTGTAATGAGACCCAACCCTTCCCAGATTGTTGTGGGGAGTGCAGAAAATAGGAGAAAAGTTATACAGACAAGTCGGATTTTACACAACAACAATTTATTTTGGACAGGACAGGTGTGAAACAGTCCAAGTAACACCCAGGTAAAACTGCCAGTCAAGCTGAGCCTTGCAGGAGTGCTCACTGCTTGGTCAACAGAGATGCCGAATGCACCAATATCACTCCTGCATCAAAAGCACCTTCGGATCATTGCTTGCGTCAAGCAGAATAAGCATTACGTGAATTCAGGACCGAGCATCTCAATAAAACTGGCCATTATCCAAGTCATTTCTACCAAGGATGGGAGACATTACTGGGACTGATCTACAAGAAGCTCCTAGTGAGCAAACATGCATTTACACTGCACCGTTCGTGACCTCAGAACATCCCAAAGCGCTTCAGTGTAGTCACTGTTGTAATGCTGGGAAATAAAAAGACTACCAGTTACCCTCAGAATCCGTCTCCATCTCCTCCCCGTCCTGAGTCGCACTCGTTCGCTGAATCTTTGGTTTGATGACAAACGGACACTCCTTCCTGCAAATATCAACTTCGTGCTAAAAAAAGGAGAATAAAGATTAGTCAAGACTGCACAAGTATAGGGTTCGCCGAGGTTGACGTTAAAGCGCATAGTAGGGAGCTTTACTCTGCATCTAACCCTGTATCTGCCCTGGGAGTGTTTGATGGGACAGTGTAGAGGGAGCTTTACTCTGCATCTAACCCTGTATCTGCCCTGGGAGTGTTTGATGGGACAGTGTAGAGGGAGCTTTACTCTGCATCTAACCCTGTACCTGCCCTGGGAGTGTTTGATGGGGACAGTGTAGAGGGAGCTTTACTCTGTATCTAACCCTGTACCTGCCCTGGGGGTGTTTGATGGGACAGTGTAGAGGGAGCTTTACTCTGTATCTAACCCGTGCTGTACCTGCCCTGGGAGTGTTTGACGGAACAGTGTAGAGGGAGCAATAGAAATCAGAAAGGGTGCCTGCTCCTGATCGCTTTGTAATAACTCCTGGTGGAACATGCTCCTTTGTGGATGTTGGGCAAGGACAAGATTAGACTCGGTTGTGACACGTCCTTATGACCAAAGAACCGGCTGCCACTCACCGTCTAGATTCACACGAGAACAGCTAATTGGGTGAGGAGGTGGATGGCGGCCATACCAGCGGAACAGTACCAACAGCAGCATTTATACAGCGCCTTTAATGTAGTAAAATGCCCCAAGGTGCTACACAGGAGTGTTATCAGACAAAATGTTACCCAGAGTCACATGGAGAGATATTAGGACAGATGACCAAATGCTTGGTCAAAGAGGAAGGTTTTAAGTACCCCAGCATGTCAGTGCCTTCAGGAAAAAAGGAGGGGGGCAGGGGAAAACCAGCAACTTCTAGCAATTTGGAATACATAGAATCTTACAGCACAGGAGGCCGCCATTCGGCCCATTAGGCCTGTGCCGGCTCTTTGAAAGAGCTATCCAATAAATTCCACTTCTCCCTACTCTCTCCCCACAGCCCTGCAAATTTTTCTTGACAAGAATTTATCCAATTCCCTTTTTGAAAGTTACTATCGAGTCTGCTTTCACCACCCATTGGTTGTGCACTCCAGGTCATAACAACTCGCTACGATTATTGTGATTCTATAATTTGGAGTATGATGCAAGTCTCAAAACTCATCCGAGTTCGCCCACGCGTTGGCATTCAGTGGGCTAAATCTACAAACGCCCACATACCTCTAGCCGGTTGATGAATACGGCCAATCCAGTGTGAGACTGGAAGGCCGCCATGTCCAGGTTGGTGATGAGGTCAACCACTCGGACAGCCCTGGTCACAAAAGTGATCTGATCCTGCTCATCGCCGAGGTACTTGATCACCTAGGAAAAGAAAAAAAAAGGGGTGGGGAAGTTGTGTGAAAAACAAACATACTAAAAGCGTAGCAAGTTCCCATTTCTATTTTATTAGCAATATCCTCAAAGAATCTGTTACTTCTCAGGCAGGACCTTCCAAGGCCATGCAGGTCATTTAAGCTACTAGACCTCGCGTGGCGGTGCTCACTGTACCCCAGAGGATACAGTGGAACAACAACTAGCGGGTAGAGCTTGCAACTAGTGTCACGGGGACCTGTTTACATACACCGTTTCAATGTTAACGTTGGCATAAGAAGCCTGATCAAAAGTCCTTACAACGGGTCATCAAAAAGTTAGTATGCAGGTGCAGCAGGTGATCAAGAAGGCCAACGGAATGTTGGCTTTTATTGCTAGGGGGATAGAATATAAAAACAGGGAGGTATTGCTGCAGTTATATAAGGTATTGGTGAGACCGCACCTGGAATACTGCATACAGTTTTGGTCTCCATACTTAAGAAAAGACGTACTTGCTCTCGAGGCAGTACAAAGAAGGTTCACTCGGTTAATCCCGGGGATGAGGGGGCAGACATATGAGGAGAGGTTGAGTAGATTGGGACTCTACTCATTGGAGTTCAGAAGAATGAGAGGCGATCTTATTGAAACATATAAGATTGTGAAGGGGCTTGATCGGGTGGATGCGGTGAGGATGTTCCCAAGGGTGGGTGAAACTAGAACGGGGGGCATAATCTTAGAATAAGGGGCTGCTCTTTCAAAACTGAGATGAGGAGAAACTTCTTCACTCAGAGGGTAGTAGGTCTGTGGAATTTGCTGCCCCAGGAAGCTACATCATTGAATAAATTTAAAACAGAAATAGACAGTTTCCTAGAAGTAAAGGGAATTAGGGGTTACGGGGAGCGGGCAGGAAATTGGACATGAATTTAGATTTGAGGTTAGGATCAGATCAGCCATGATCTTATTGAATGGCGGAGCAGACTCGAGGGGCTGATTGGCCTACTCCTGCTCCTATTTCTTATGTCATGAAGTTGGCGACAGGAAATGTGCGCATATGCGAGGTTTTAAATATAACAAGACTGTTTTACAGGTGTTTCGCCAGGCTGTTCTTTAGAATTGCTTTCGTTGTGTTACTGATGTGGCCCATACCCCCAGAGGGATAAAAAGGGCAGAACAAACATTATCTGTCAGTGTACCAGAGGCACATGATGTATTCCTTTCCTTGAAAGCACTTAAAATAAAAATAGGGTGAGGCTGTAATTATAACAAACACCCAAGTTTGAATTCCCATTTGCACTCTAAGTGAAGGAGATTTGCTTGGGTCAACCGGAGGAACAAGTGTAAATTATTGGGGCGGGGGGGATATGTGCAGAGGCTGAACGATCATATCTTTCCCTAATTGAGCAGCAAAGCACCGAGTGTGGAAAATTTAAACTAGATCAACAAAAAAGATAGAACACACAGAGTGTCTCCCAATTCCCCACAAGTAGACCTTGATTCAGCTGCTGCTGCTGTAGGAAGGCAGAACCCAGACACTGTCACTGAAGGAGAGCACTGCAGACATCTTCCACGTGCAACCCAGCAGGTGGTTTTCAAGTGGCGCTGGGATCAGTTCACTCAGTCCCCTCTTCTCCCGTCCAGTATGGCAAGGAAGCAGGGACCTCAAAAGTAAGACAGAAGAGAAGAGAACGCCCTCAACCCTTCACAACAAAACTAAAAAAAAAAAGACATTTACCTTGAGTAAAGCTTCCATCATCCCACAGGAGACCAAGGCTTCGCCACCAGCATCGTAACTGGCCAGGTGGTAGAGAAATGAGAACAGTGCTGTTGCAAACTGATGGGGGTATGGCTCCATTGATGGGTCTGACAGCAGGAGTAAATAAACAAGGAGGCACAATCAGCATTAAACAACCTTTTAGCTGAAACCTTGTGGGTAATTGCTCAGTGGAATATCTAATTGAATTGACTTTTTTTTTTCGTTTACAACACGAGATAAAAAACATGCTAATTATAAACCTCCTCCCAAATGAGCGATAAACCTTGCGAGTACTAATGGAAGATTTTAGCTCCAACATAAATAAGAGCTGTACAGGAATGTTGTACTTCTATTTAACCAGTATGCAATAAACAACTTGCATTTATAGAGCGCCTTTAACCGTAGTAAAATGTCTCCAGGTGCTTCACAGGAACGTTAATCAAACAAAATTTGACACCGAGCCACATGAGGAGATATTAGGACAGCTTGGTCCAAGAGGTAGGTTTTAAGGAGCATCTTAAAGGAGGAGAGGGGTGTAGAGAGACAGAGAGCTTAGGGCATAGGCAGCTGACCGCCAACGGTGGAGTGATGAAAATCGGGGATGTGCAAGAGGACAGAGTTGGAGGAGCAGCGAATCTGGGAGAGTTGTAGGAATGGAGGAGGTTACAGAGTTCGGGAGGGGTGAGACCACGAATGGATTTGAATACAAGGATGAGAATTTTTTAAAAATCAAAACAGAAATATGACCTACAACTGAAACCCGTTTGTAGCTCCTAAACGTAGGCCAACGAGTCGCACATTATGACGACCTTTGGGGTAATGAATTACAATTCAAGAGATGTATAGCAAGTAAAAATATTACACCCTTTATATAAAAAAAATAGCTGATCTCCTGTGACACTGCTCATGTTATATTGGAGGATAGGCTGTTTTTGCTCAGGTGTGTTAACAAATGAGCTTGCATGCACATCGTGCGGTATCGAGTCCTCAAAATGCTTTACAATCAATGAATTACTTCTGAAGTGCAGTCATCGTTATGAAGGTGAATGCAGCAGCCAATTTGTACACAGTAAGGTCCAAGAAAATAAGTGAATAACCAACCGATTTTTGCCGGCGTTGGTTACAGGAGGAATATTCATGTACATTATATAACGAGGGGTCAAATGCATGCCGACAGCCCTCAACCTGTAATGGGGCTGCCTGGGAGGATTGCAATCTGCTCTCAAGATGGGCCTGCATTTAACTTGGTGCGCTCCATTAAAGCCACAAAGTCAAATTGCCGTAAAAAGGCACATTCTCCAGTCAAATGTAGGCTTCGGTGCAGTACTGAAGGAGTGCGGTCTTTCAAACGAGACGTTAAACCGAAGCCTAGTCTGCCTGTTCAAGTGGGTGTAAAAGATCCCACGGCACGGATGCCCTGGTCATTCATTCATTCGTTTGTGGAACCATGCTGTGTGAACATCAGCTGACACGGTACTTCAAACGTGGCCTCACCAGTAAGTCAAGACAGTTAGAATAATCATCTTTGATCTGTAATCACATGCTCCACAGATCCACCCTAGGACCTGGTATGCCTCATTAACAGTATCACAATAACTGGGAACGATGACCAATCTTCCTCCTTTTTTCATTCATTCATTAATAAAAGCGCATGCAGTGCTGCTTAGATGATTGTTCTTTTCTGGAACAAGTTTAGAAGGATGATACCAGAACGGAGAGGATATAACTATGAAAGACTGAACAGGCTGGGACTCTTTTCTGTAGAAAAGAGAAGACTGAGAGCTGACCTGATAGAGATCTTTAAAAATTATGAAGGGGGTGTGACAGGGTGGGTGTAGAGAAGATGTTTCCACTTTTGGGGGAGTCCAAAACTAAGGGCCATAAAAATAAGACAGACAGAGTCACCAATAAATCCAATGGGGCATTCAGGAGAAACTTCTTTACCCAGAGAGTGGTGAGAATGTGGAACTCACTACCACGATGGATTTAAGGGGAAGCTGGACAAACATGAGGGAGAAAGGAATTGGCTATGCTGATAGATGAAGAGGGGTGGGAGGAGGCTCGTGCAGGGCATAAACACCAGCAGAGACCAGGTGGGCCGAATGGCTTGTTTCTGAGCTGTACGTTCTATGTAATTCGATGTAAATTCCCAATTTAACTGTTGTCTGCCAGAGTCACTGGTGCTGAGGATTCCTCCTACCCAACTCCAGGTTACCTGGAAGCCAATATTCAGATTGGTAGGGTGACGCTGGCTGGGCGGGCAGTGCTAAACTCCAGCAGTTACCCACTCCCCCTCCCCCTCACCGTGCACACTTGGGGGCTGCAAACCCTTGGCTCTTGCCGACCTGGGCCAAAGTTCTCTGGACTTGGGCTCCCCACATGGCTTGCCCGGCATATTCCTCATTCTACCATTACCAACAAGCTGGGGGATCAACCGTGGTTCAAAGAGGAGTGTAGAGCAGCATGCCAGGCGTACCTAAAAATGAGATGCCAACCTGGTGAAGCTACAATTCGGGGCTACATGCATGCTAAACAGCGGAAGCAACATGCTATAGACAGAGCTAAGCGATTCCACAACCAACAGATCAGATCAAAGCTCTGCAGTCCTGCCACATCCAGTCGTGAATGGTGGTGGACAATTAAACAATTAACGGGAGGAGGAGGCTCTGCAAACATCCCCATCCTCAATGATGGCAGAGTCCAACACACAAGTGCAAAAGACAAGGCTGAAGCGTTTGCAACCATCTTCCGCCAGAAGTGCCAAGTGGATGATCCATCTCAGCCTCCTCCAGATATCCCACCATCACAGAAGCCAGTCATCAGCCAATTCGATTCACTCCACGTGATATCAAGAAACGGCTGAGTGCACTGGATACAGCAAAGGCTATGGGCCCTGACAACATCCCAGCTGTAGTGCTGAAGACTTGTGCTCCAGAACTAGCCGCGTCTCTGGCCAAGCTGTTCCAGTACAGCTACAACACTGGCATCTACCCGACAATGTGGAAAATTGCCCAGGTATGTCCTGTCCACAAAAAGCAGGACAATTCCAATCCGGCCAATTACCGCCCCATCAGTCTACTCTCAATCATCAGCAAAGTGATGGAAGGTGTCGTCGACAGTGCTATCGAGCGGCACTTGCTCACCAATAACCTGCTCACCAATGCTCAGTTTGGGTGCCGCCAGGACCACTCGGCTCCAGACCTCATTACATCCTTGGTCCAAACATGGACAAAAGAGCTGAATTCCAGAGGTGAGGTGAGAGTGACTGCCCTTGACATCAAGGCAGCATTTGACCGAGTGTGGCACCAAGGAGCCAGAGTAAAATTGAAGTCAATGGCAATCAGGAGGAAAACTCTCCAGTGGCTGGAGTCATACCTAGCACAAAGGAAGATGGTAGTGGTTGTTGGAGGCCAATCATCTCAGCCCCAGGACATTGCTGCAGGAGTTCCTCAGGGCAGTGTCCCAGGCCCAACCATCTTCAGCTGCTTCATCAATGACCTTCCCTCCATCATAAGGTCAGAGATGGGGATGTTCACTGATGATTGCACAGTGTTCAGTTCCATTCACAACCCCTCAAATAACGAAGCAGTCCGAGCCCGCATGCAGCAAGACCTGGACAACATCCAGGCTTGGGCTGATAAGTGGCAAGTAACATTCGTGCCAGACAAGTGCCAGGCAATGACCATCTCCAACAAGAGAGTCTAACCACCTCCCCTTGACATTCAACGGCATTACCATCGCTGAATCCCCCACCATCAACATCCTGGGGGTCACCATTGACCAGAAACTTAACTGGACCAGCCATATAAATACTGTGGCTACAAGAGCAGGTCAGAGGCTGGGTATTCTGCGGCGAGTGACTCACCTCCTGACTCCCCAAAGCCTTTCCACCATCTACAAGGCACAAATCAGGAGTGTGATGGAATACTCTCCACTTGCCTGAATGAGTGCAGCTCCAACACTCAAGAAGCTCGACACCATCCAGGACAAAGCAGCCCGCTTGATTGGCACCCCATCTACCACCCTAAACATTCACTCCCTTCACCACCGGCGCACCGTGGCTGCAGTGTGTACCATCCACAGGATGCACTGCAGCAACTCGCGAAGGCCTCTTCGACAGCACCTCCCAAACCCGCGACCTCCACCACCTAGAAGGACAAGGGCAGCAGGCACAAGGGAACAACACCACCTGCACGTTCCCCTCCAAGTCACACACCATTCCGACTTGGAAATATATCGGCCGTTCCTTCATCGTTGCTGGGTCAAAATCCTGGAACTCCCTTCCCAACAGCACTGTGGGAGAACCTTCATAACACGGACTTCAGCGGTTCAAGGCGGCAGCTCACCACCACCTTCTGAAGGGCAATTAGGGATGGGCAATAAATGCCGGCCTCGCCAGCAACGCCCACATCCCATGAACGAATAAAAATAAAAGCCATGATCCCCTTGCCCATTAGAGCATTGGTCCCTAGAGCGTGTTGTCCAAATAAACTCTTACTTGCACAGATTATGCAGGAACATGGCTTGGGGATGGGTTACTGCACTCGCCAGGAGTGCCAGTGACCAAAAAAAATAAATTTAGTGTTTGCCAGCACTTAGAACACCTGGTTCACAAAATAACTCACTTAAACACTCTCTCGTACATCTTGCACAAAGCTCAAGTATTTAAGCGCCCAAGCATAAAACAGAGGGGAAAATTTTAAACACTTACCAATCATGGCCTGTATACAGTTTCGCACCAGCACAGGTAGAAAGCCATGGTATGATGCTGTTCCTGTGCAGTCTATAATGCTGCTCAGTTTAGGCGTCCGTTCCAAATGAACGATTGATGTCAATGTCCGCAAAGAAGCTGCTTTAATATCCTTTCGGAAAGAAAAAAATAACAGATGAAGGAAGGGAATGATTCTCATTTGAAAAGGGAAATGGGTCGAGCGGTAACTCACATTACAGGTGCTGTGTTATCCCCAACTCCGGTTGTTTCGGATTCCTTCCCTTTATTGGGGTGGCAAGGAATTTTGCCCTCACTTGAGCAGTGACCCTTTTGCCGGTCAGGCACAGGGGCGACACAGAAAAAGCTGCTTCCACACTGCCGCAACAATGTGCCTTAACCCCCTCACCTTCAGAACAGCACCTACCATCTCCCACTGAAAAAGGCAGGGGGGCGGGGGGGGGGGGGGGGGGTGAGTCTGCATGTGAGAGAGGACACTGTCGAGTCTGTTCTCCTCACAACAAACTACAGCACCCCAGAGCTGCAGCAGTAATCGCTGCCAATGTCTTTCCTCCAGCCTTCCCCGTTCTCTATTACCAATTAGTCCTCCTCAATTTGTTTTCCTTTTAGTTTGTGCAGAGTGCGCGCTGCATAAAATACACACACACACACACAGTCGAGTGCCCCATTTACAACATACTCACCATAAGCTGTTTGTCTGGAATCTGCAGAACGTCCACCAGCTCCTCTATCAAACCGTTGTACAATATACTATTGGCAGACTCTTGGAGCGCATTGGAATAAACTGGAGAGATAAGATGGCACAAGGGATAGTTATCGGGAGCAGGAACCCTGGCTGATTTTCATCCGCCATCCACCCGCAGCAGCCGCCCTCCACCCCCACCCCCCCTCCAACTCAGAGGCACTGAGGCCAATCGTAGTTACTGCTGACCCAGTCGAGATCAGTCATAGGAACAGGAGTAGGCCATTTAGCCCCTCGTGCCTGCTCCGCCTTTGATAAGATCATGGCTGATCTGTGATCTAACTCCATATACCTGCCTTTGGCCCATATCCCTTAATACCTTTGGTTGGCAAAAAGCTATCAATCTCAGATTTAAATTTAGCAATGAGCTATTATCAATTGCCGTTTGCGGAAGGGAGTTCCAAATTTCTACAACCCTTTGTGTGTAGAAATGTTTTCTAATCTCGCTCCTGAAAGGTCTGGCTCTAATCTTTAGACTGTGCCCCCTACTCCTAAAATCCCCAACGAGCGGAAATAGTTTCTCTCTATCCGCCTATCTGTTCCCCTTAATATCTTATAAACTTCGATCAGATCACCCCTTAACCTTCTAAACTCCAGAGAATACAACCCCAATTTGTGTAATCTCTCCTCGTAACTTAACCCTTGAAGTCTGGGTATCATTCTAGTAAACCTACGCTGCACTCCCTCCAAGGCCAATATGTCCTTCCGAAGGTGCGATGCCCAGAACTGCTCACAGTACTCCAGGTACGATCTAACCAGGGTTTTGTATAGCTGCAGCATAACTTCTGCCCCCTTGTACTCTAGTCCTCTCGATATGAAGGCTAGCATTCCATTAGCCTTACTGATTATTTTCTGCACCTGTTCATGACACTTCAATGATCTATGTACCTGAACTCCTCAGTTCCTTTGGACATCCACTGTTTATACTCAGTCAACTCAGCACAGACCATGATTGCAACCTGGGCCCTCTATCCCGCCTGGCTGAGCACCTTACCGCGATAGCAGCCGACAACAAAAGCCCAGCTCCTCTGCAGTTGGGTGCACTCAGAAATCTAAAAACAGCCCAGCCTCTGTTGGTTTGACAGCGGCAGAGTCGATTGCGTCTCAAAGTTAAACCGTGCAGCCAGCCTCCCTCGGGAACAACGGCACACTGAGGTCGCAAGTTTCCGTGTGAGGTCCGTTCTCCCGGGACCCCTTCAGTATAGAAGGAAGCCTTCCACTTTTAAGCAAATATGAACCATGTCTTTTTAAAATAACAATCCAAGACCCGTGCTGCCACACTGAGTCAGAGATTTTCTTGACCACTTCCTATTGAGGCACAAAATGTTCACAGCCACTTACCTAATATAGAGATAGCATGTAGCCTAGCCTGTACTGCTTGCAATCTCTTCTTATGATTTGAGAAGCCGTGCGCTAGCCGTATATGTGTAAACAGTAGCATCTGTAAAAACAAAAACACAAAACAGCAGTAAGACTTCAATCATTATTCTACCGCTGCGTTGAAAAAGGCTTTTGGGGTGGCAACAAGTTGGGAGCGTTAAGTACCACTAATCCCCAATTGCAGACACAGAATAAAATTGCACGAGAGTAATTTATTTTTGACGTGGGCGCTGACTGGTTTTTGGATAGGGAGTTGATTCTTGTCACAGTCCCGGACAATCAATACCATGCCACTTTCCTAATTCATCGACAGCCTCAAAGCAGATCGAGCACCACCAGGTGTAGTGTAATGTCCACTTACCCGACAGCAGTGCTGTCCAACAAGTCAGCTATGAGCTACATGTGGCTGACTGAGAATCCCGATTGCACTTCTGATTAGTAAATAAAAATTGACTAAGAGGCACAGTCGTTGGGCGTGCGATCTCAATATTCACATTCGCACAATGAGTGCACGTGAACTTTTAAGTTCTTTGTGCGTTTGTTGGCAAGACACAAAGCAGAGCATGCAAGTGTTTTGGTCGTTGAGTGCTTTACTTCCTACATTACGTGTATATTTGTTTAACAAACATCTACCACCATTCAGTGTGAAGTACATTTACCTGTATTGCGTGCAAGGCGTTTTCAACTAAAATTAGTGCATGCGGTTAAAAGGGGTTACTGTAACCACCTGTGGCTAGTCAGCAATTTCCAGTAGGCAACACTGTCGTACAGGGATGTCTCAGAGAGCAAGCACATCACTGGAGGCAACCTGTTGCGCAGTGGGGAGGCCGGTCACACTGAGGCCCTCCTCTGAACAGGGCCTTTACTCTATGCCTCTGGAGACCTGCACCGTTGCGGTCTTGACAAATGACCCGCCCAGCCAAACAAAGCAAAGAGGGCGAACTCAGCACCACAAGAACCAGCTGACATTACAGCACCACTGCAAACACAAGTCATTCTAACGCATGGAGTATAAAGCTCGCTACATCTTCATTCTCCCCCACCAAACCCGAGGATCAAACGACATGCGACCACCCTTGCCCCCGCCCCCGCCCCCGCCCCCGCCCCCCCCCCCAATCAGCCATCCTCATCCCACAGAGCAAGACTTGGCAGTTAATTACTGGAGGACAAGGAGCGTCGCAAAAACGTAGTTCACTTCGGAGTCTTGCAGCCAGCGACTTTCACCTCATCGGTTTGGACTGGGTCCCAGAGCTGGAAAAAGGAGACTTCCTGACCTGTATACCACAAACCGCCCCCCCCCCCCACCCAAGACTGCCCATTTTAAGATCCGCCCACAGCCCGCACGTGGAGCATCGACGGTGGGCACGTCCGGTATAACCGATAATTATTCTTCAGATGTGTCCTCCCACCAGCTCCAACTAACAGATTTACCCAATTACAGTCGACATTTATCAGACAGAGCCAAACGCAGCGACAACAGCCTGCAGTGCTCACCTGCTTATCCTTTGGGATACTGTACATTTTGGTTAAAGACTCCATAATTTCAGAAGGACTTTCAGATATCTGGAAAAGAAGCCAATTATGAGCAAGCCGTTTCATGGCACAAAGTCTCTCGCCCTCAGTTCCAGCAGCTGCCAAACTACCCTTCAAATCCTATAGGCTTGGCAGAGCACAACAGGTAGGATGCACCCTGCTACCGAGTGCCGGCGCGGCTCCCTCCACGCTGCCCCCAAGGGCGCGGCGCGGCTCCCTCCACGCTGCCCCCAAGGGCGCGGCGCGGCTCCCTCCACGCTGCCCCCAAGGGCGCGGCGCGGCTCCCTCCACGCTGCCCCCAAGGGCGCGGCGCGGCTCCCTCCACGCTGCCCCCAAGGGCGCGGCGCGGCTCCCTCCACGCTGCCCCCAAGGGCGCGGCGCGGCTCCCTCCACGCTGCCCCCAAGGGCGCGGCGCGGCTCCCTCCACGCTGCCCCCAAGGGCGCGGCGCGGCTCCCTCCACGCTGCCCCCAAGGGCGCGGCGCGGCTCCCTCCACGCTGCCCCCAAGGGCGCGGCGCGGCTCCCTCCACGCTGCCCCCAAGGGCGCGGCGCGGCTCCCTCCACGCTGCCCCCAAGGGCGCGGCGCGGCTCCCTCCACGCTGCCCCCAAGGGCGCGGCGCGGCTCCCTCCACGCTGCCCCCAAGGGCGCGGCGCGGCTCCCTCCACGCTGCCCCCAAGGGCGCGGCGCGGCTCCCTCCACGCTGCCCCCAAGGGCGCGGCGCGGCTCCCTCCACGCTGCCCCCAAGGGCGCGGCGCGGCTCCCTCCACGCTGCCCCCAAGGGCGCGGCGCGGCTCCCTCCACGCTGCCCCCAAGGGCGCGGCGCGGCTCCCTCCACGCTGCCCCCAAGGGCGCGGCGCGGCTCCCTCCACGCTGCCCCCAAGGGCGCGGCGCGGCTCCCTCCACGCTGCCCCCAAGGGCGCGGCGCGGCTCCCTCCACGCTGCCCCCAAGGGCGCGGCGCGGCTCCCTCCACGCTGCCCCCAAGGGCGCGGCGCGGCTCCCTCCACGCTGCCCCCAAGGGCGCGGCGCGGCTCCCTCCACGCTGCCCCAAGGGCGCGGCGCGGCTCCGCTCCCTCCACGCTGCCCCAAGGGCGCGGCGCGGCTCCCTCCACGCTGCCCCCAAGGGCGCGGCGCGGCTCCCTCCACGCTGCCCCCAAGGGGAGAACGATAAAAAAGTCACCTAATGCTCCTACTACTGTGCACGATCCAGTGACTTAGTTTTGTTCAGTCCTATACGGAGGCTTGTCTATCTGCTCGAGATGCTGACAGACCAGACATGTGTTCCTAACATTTTCTTTCCAATTTACAGTCTCTCTCCTCCCCCATATCGCAACGGTGAAAGTAGAAATTAGAAGCACTTACCTTATCTAACTGCTCTATGTGAATGTAATGTAGTGTGTTGTTTGCTGTGGCCTGCAACAGAAAAGGTTACAAGACATGGGTCAACAGGAGTTGAAGTAATGCAACTCAGAGCTCCTTCACATCTCAGAATATTACAGTCCCTCAGCACAAATTTGGAGCTGCAAGAGGTTTATAAAGTCAGTGAACAGTAAACTGAACTGGGGTGGGGGGGGGGGGGGGAAGGAAAATTAAACCAAAACGATCTGTTTACAACCCATCAATACTAAGCAAACCTAATATTGATGGTAGACTGTTTATTCACAGCCGTAACTTTACTTTCAAGGTTTCCAAGTATTGCAAGGTCTCGCTTGGCTCCTCCCAAAGCCGGCTTAGTTGCAAAGGTCAGTCAATTTCACACCATGCGAGGAAGACGTCCACAGGTGGCAACTTTCAGCAATTCTGCCTTCCCAAATCCTGTCCCTCAAAACGACCGGCAGATGTCAACCCAATGAAGGCACGACCTCCCTATACTCCACTCAAGGGGCATTTGGGGGGGGGGGGGGGGGTGACAAGTGGACGAAAGGACTGGTTTAAGGGAGCAAGTCACTACGATGTACAGTCAGTACGGTGTATAGACATGTCCTGCATCCTACACACACACACACAATATGCTGTGTAACTCGAGTTTGAACGTGCAATTGGGACCCATTCCTTTAAAAAGCATTTGGTGGGTTTTCCTCAAGGTTGGGAGTCCCCGTGACATCCAACAGCCAGTCGCCAGCCATTTTATGGACACAGTTTCCCATCTTCCTCCCCTCCTGGTTATTCTCCAGTTTGTTTTAAATCCACTGGATCGCCCATAATGTCGCTCACTTTAAATTGGAGGACCCGCTGTCCTCAAAAGGCCAGGAGCACTTTAATCAATCAGCATCCAATATGTTACTTTGCTGACAAGAGATATCGGAGTGTATAATTCAGTCTGTCCCTTTGAGTCCAGAAGGACTGTTTGCTGTAAAATGGCACTCCCTCTGGTTAGAGGTTAACTGCACTAAGGTCAATAAGAGGGTACATTCTTTGACAGTAGAGATTTCGCTGCAGATTGGCTCTCTCCTTTAAAAACAGGTGCAATAAATTTGCAAGTGACATTGTGCTGTTTGAAACCTAACGTACACTAGAGTACAACAGCAAGGAAGTCATAATGACCCTTTATAAAACACTGGTTCGGCCACAACTGGAGTATTGTGTCCCATTCTGGGCACCGCACTTTAGTAAAGATGTGAAGGCCTCAGAGAGGGTGCAGAAGAGATTTACTAGAATGATTCCAGGGATGAGGGACTTTAGTTACATGGAATAGCCTGGAGAAGCTGGGGTTGTTCTCTTTGGAACAGTTGAGAGGATTTTAAATACCTCTATCAAATCTCACGAAGGGTCCAGACAGAGTAGTTAGAGAGAAACTGTTCCCGTTGGCGGAAGGGTCAAGAACCAGAGGACATAGATTTAAGGTGATTGGCAAAAGAACCTAAAAAAGGTAACATGGAGGAAATTTTTTAAAAAAATATAAACACAGCGAGTGGTTCGGATCTGGAATGCACTGCCAGAGAGGGTGGTGGAGGCAGATTCAATCATGGCCTTCAAAAGCGAACTGGATAAGTACTTGAAAAAATTTGCAGGGTTCCGGGGATAGGACAGGGGAGTGGGACTAGCTGGATTGCTCTTGCATTGAGCCGGCACAGACTCAATGGGCCCAATGGCCTCCTTCCGTGCTATAACCTATGATTCCACACCTCAGAACTTTTGTACACAGATAATCCAAACCACAACCTGCCTCAATCCACCCATATTTGGATTGTCACAGCCTTGCATAAGAACACAGGAACAGGAGTAGGCCATTCAGCCCCTCGTGCCTGCTCCGCCATTTGATAAGATCATGGCTGATCTGTGATCTAGCTCCATATACCTGCCTTTGGCCCATATCCCTTAATACCTTTGGTTGGCAAAAAGCTATCAATCTCAGATTTAAATTTAGCAATGAGCTAGTATCAATTGCCGTTTGCGGAAGAGAGTTCCAAACTTCTACCACCCTTTGTGTGTAGAAGTGTTTTCTCATCTCATTCCTGAAGAGGTCTGGCTCTAATTTTTAGACTATGCCCCCTACTCCTAGAATCCCCAACCAGCGGAAATAGTTTCTCTCTATCCACCCTATCTGTTCTCCTTAATATCTTATAAACTTCGATCAGATCACCCCTTAACCTTCTAAACTCTAGAGAATACAACCCCAATTTGTGTAATCTCTCCTCGTAACTTAACCCTTGAAGTCCGGGTATCATTCTAGTAAACCGACGCTGCACACCCTCCAAGGCCAATATGTCCTTTCGAAGGTGCGGTGCCCAGAACTGCTCACAGTACTCCAGGTGCGGTCTAACCAGGGTTTTGTATAGCTGCAGCATAACCTCTGCCCCCTTGTACTCTAGTCCACTCTGTGCATCACTCCATGGCATCCACTTATTAGAGATCCTTCACCCCCCTCAATCATTAGAGTACTGAAGCCAGTATCTGTTTCCAGGTAGGCCCCCCTACCCTTATCGTTATGCAACATCTACACAAACTGTGCATTTGAGAACCAAAAGTTGAGATTAGGTACAGAATCACACAGTTTCTCCACCCATCCCTGAAGGCGTAGACTCTTTGAGGGGTACAACGATTCACTAAAATACCAGGGCACAAAAGGGTTAAATTAAATTATGAGGACAGGTTGCATAAACGTAGTTTGTATTCCCTTCAGTTTAGAAGGCCGAGGGGAGATCCATCAGATATTTAAAATGATAAATGGATTCCATAGGGTAGATAGGGGGAAACTATTTCCTCTAATGGGGGAAATTCAGAACAAGAGGGCAGACTTAAAATTAGAGCTAGGCTATTCAGGAGCGAAATCAGGAAGCACTTTTTCCACACAAAGGGTAGTGGAAATCGAGAAGTCGCATCCCCAAAAAGCCATGGACGCTGGGGGACAATTTAAATTTTCGAGACGGAGATCAACAGATTTTTGTTAGGCAAGGGTATCAAGGGATATGGAGCAAAAGGGGAAAAATGGAGTCGAGGTACAGAGCAGCCATGATCTAACTGAATGGCAGAACAGGCTCGAGGGGCTGATTGGCCTCTTCCTGTTCCTATGACCATCGCAGCTGAGCTCGATCTTGTGCTCACCTGATGCCCAGACACGAAGAAGCCAAATAGTCATTTCCTCCTCCTTAGCAGAGGCCAATTGCGGCATCCCAACAGCTGCCTGACTGAGCTCCACTAATTCAGTGCAGGCCAAGTATACATACTGGGGCTCTCGTCTGTATGACGACATCAAGCAGTGCCTTTAACCAGTAGGCCTGGAGAGGAGCTCAGAAATCACCCGGGTCTTAACCCAAAACATTTCTAATTAAAAGTAACTAGGTTAAAGGGGAGACTTTAGTGTAGAAAATCCTTTGCAGCCCTCAAAGCATCAGATCGACTCAGCTGTTAGCACACTGCAGCGCAGTACAAAAGCACAGTCGGAGGTACAGCCTTTCAGATGAGACATTAAACCCAAGGTCCTGTCTGCTTGCTCAAGCGGATGTTAAAGATCCCACGGCACTACTGGAAGAGCAGGGGCGTTCTTCCCCGTGTTCTGGCCAACATTCGTCCCTCAACCAACACCACCAAAACAGATTAATATTAACTGGTCATACAACTCACTGCTGTTTGTGGGACCTTCCTCACGGGACATGTTGGCTGCCAACGTTTCCCTACGCAACAGTGACTACACTTCAAAAAAAAAAGTACTTCATTGGCTGTGAAGCGCTTTGGGACGTCCTGAGGACATGGAAGGTGCTACAGAAATGCAAGTCCTTTCTTGTCCTTTAAACTAATGTCTGCTCAAAAGATTTTTTGGGGAGAAAAAAAAAGAAACCTCACCTTTTTGTCCAACTTCACCTCGGCACTTGGCTCTGCATAGAACTCAAAGTGTAGTGTTGTTGCACTAGGTGGGTATTTCTAGATGAAAAAAGGACAAAAAAAAGAGGGAATTTAATACCCAATTTGCAGTTTATGGTTTTACTCACTTGTGCATGAGCTACTTTGTACTCTAAACATTTTAAATTTGCTAAAGTTTAATTACGAAGCTTTGTAGCCTAAAAGTCCAAAGTTGGCCCACTCCTAGCAAAGACTGAGGGAAAAAGTGGACGTGCCCCCCCCACCTGACGTTAAACCAGAGCTGGAGGAATCCCAGGGATTGGGTCCCAAGCTCAAACCTGACGGGACCGGAGCAACACTCTGAAATTGGACTGCAGATACTCGTGCACAAACCGGGTTAACTACTCTGCTAAAAAAAAGGTGGGAGAAGAGAGCGATTTCAGCCCAAAAAGGGTAAACGTTCGCACGTTAGGATCCCCCAACAGTGCAGTTTCAGGGCCACGGTCCTCCTTAAATTGGTAATAAAAGCACATGGTACAAAAAAAAAACACCTCAGTACAATTGCACAGCAGTGTGCTGATGCACCAACGTGCTGTGCTCACTTGTTCATCTCCAAGGCTCTGTGTCACCATCGGTTCCTGAAATGCTGTTCTGTAACCACACTGTGCAAGGGAACAATACACTTCAATAATCGAAACTGGTGCATTCTCACACCGTCACTGTGGAACGTATCGAATGCTTACACATTTCTACAGCCCTGTAATGTATTATGACGTGATGTAGCATTACTTGCAGAGGCTGCCAGGTTTTTGTTTTGGGGGGTGGAGGGAAGCAAACTGAAGAGCAACCTGACCTGGAAAAGATTACAAGGGTTGGAGTCACCCACCACACTGCAAAGCTATTAACGACCGAAGAGAGTTCAGGGGAGGTCACAGAACACAGGAGCCGTTACAGATCTCTGACTGCTATCCCATTCGAGCCATGCCAGCTTAGCCCATTCATCTGCTGCTGCTGCTGCCTTCGCCGCCTCCACCCCGGGCTCAGATCACTCTCACTCACCACCACTGGGACGCAGGCGCAGTGGGACCGCGTTGCACGACACATTGGGAGGTTGGGGGGGTGGGGAGGAAGCACATTTCATTTGCCAGGACAGTAAATACTTGGTTTCACATACGACCAGTTTTGACCTAGAATTTCAAGTAGAGGAGTCACGACAAAAGGGGGGGGGGGGCTTATTTTTGCTGAGAGCCTCACTGATCGTGGACCAATGACCTAGAGGCTTGCACTAGCCAGACGCTCCACAAGGTCTTCATGTTTACATCCAGTTGGGAGGCCATGCTCACAAAGGAAATGGGGAATTGATCAAGAGATACAGTTGCATTTTATAATGGATTGGAACATTTAGTACAGATTATTTTGAAATCACAAGGAACCTTCTTGCAGGCTTCAGTGTAACATTTAACAAGCTTCTGCAAACTTTTACACAGATAGCACACAGCACTCTCTCTAGCTCCACCAAAGGCCAGCTGCAACCACTGCCTGGCTCGGGCAGTCTGACCCCAGGCCTCTACCAACTCCAGGACCCAACCACGGGGTGGGCAGGGGGGAAGTGAGCATGCAAGAGCAGACGCAGAATGGCCCGCTCTCTTCCCTTCAACACAAAAACCGTTGTCCAGAATAGCTCTGCACTGCGCTGCTACTAAGCTGCGGACAAGGAGGCCCCAATTCCCCTTACAGTCCCATGGTACGGTGTGCAGGGGCATTAATATGCTGCTTACTCTAGTTCATTTTAGTTAGCTCGTAAACACTACCTAGTTGCAGAAATGCTGTTAATTGCAAGCAGATCATGTCAGGGCCTGAATATTCTCTCGTCGGCCAGGCCCAGATTTATTCACAATTTCTCTGCCACGTCACTTACCGACATCTGTAAGTCACGGCAGCACTCCGCGAGGCCGAAACCATTCTCTTTTCCACCCCAACTCTGTTGAAACAAAGATTACAATTTTTTTTTATATAAAAAAAAGCAAAATACAAGCTGAAGTAAAATTTGCTTCTCAACGGTTCTGCAAATTAATCCAGCGCGTAGCTGAACTGTAAAGACTACAAACGTCCCAGGTTCCAACCCTGGATTGAGGAGTGATCAGATGGAAGTGTTTAAAATGATAAAGGGATTCAAAAGGGTAGAGACACAGAGAGAAAAAGAGAGAGACAGAGAACAAAAAAAGAGACAGAGAGAGACAAAGAGAGAGAGACAGAGAGGGAAAAAATTTCCTCTGGTGGGTGGGGGAATCTAGAACAAGAGAACATAATCTTATAAATTAGAGCCAGGCAGCACTTCTCCACACAAAGTAGTGGAAATCTGGAAAAAAAACACTCCCCCAAAAGGCTGTGGGGTGTTGGGGGTCAACTGGCGTTTTCAAGACGGAGATCAATAGATGTTTGTTAGGTATGGGTATCAAGGGACATGGAGCAAAGGCGGGTAAAATGGGGTTGAGGAACAGATCAGGTCATGATCTAACTGAATGGCAGAACAGGTTCGAGGGGTTGAATGGCCTCCTCCTATGGTCTGTGAGCAGTTAGCTCCCAGCAAGAGCAAGGGTGCTGCAAATGAGGGGTGGGGGGAGAGGAACAAAAAGAGATGAAAGGAGAAAGAATCAGAGTTCCTGCTCTTGACTGCTATCCAGCAACCCCCTGCTGGAAATGCACATTTTTGTGCTTTTCAAGTAAGGTTAGCATTGGCTGAGCTGGGTAATCCTGTTGAAATTTAAATCATCCCCTGCCTCCCTGGGCTATTCCAAATCTTGTGAATTTAAAATAAAATTGCTGGACTATAACTTGGTGTTGTAAAATTGTTTACAATTGTCAACCCCAGTCCATCACCGGCATCTCCACATCAAATCTGTACCAGCATCTATGTGAAGTCATGATGCCTTAATTGTGTATTCACCTGCTCTTGTCTAAGTCTCAATTCACGTCGCCATTCCCTACAGCACGCGTTGGCTACTGATCATCCTGCGGCATGTTTGCCTGCATTGCGCTTAAAGACATTTCAACGCGATCAGCCTCCGTACAAATACGGAGGACACATCATCCCAACCGGGATCTTGGGTTCATGTCGCGCTACACGTAACCCCACCAGCGAAAAAAAGTTATCTGTTTTTAACACAACTGGTCATTCTCTCTCTTTCTCTTCCTTTCAGATGTTTCTCTCCCTCTCTCTCTTTCTCCCTGTCTTTGGTTCTGGCTGTTTGTATCTAATGTTTTTCTGTCTGAACACTATTCAATTCCTTTGATTGTCTTGATAACGGGCAGTTGGAAAGATTATCTGTAATCACCAGGCATTGTTCTGTGACTATACATGTGGTAATTTTCAAGGCATCCGACACTCACCTGACGAAGGAGAAAGCCTCCGAAAGCTTGTGATTTTCAAATAAAACTGTTGGACTATAACCTGGTGTTGTAAGGTTCCTTACATTTGTCCACCCCAGTCCATCACCGGCATCTCCACATCATGCCCACTGTTCTCAGTTGCGCTGACACAAGAGGCGAAGACAAGTCCTCGCCTTTGGAAAGCAAGACACCTCAGGCGGTCAGGGCAATTCCCTTACCAGCTGGCTCAAGAAACACTGCCAGCAGCAAGGGGAGGGGCAAAATATGGGAGTGCAAAAGAGGGAGAGGGGGAGGGAGGGCATACCTCTGCTAAGTGCTGTAGTCTCGACAACAAAGGAGTCCTCTTATCCGATCCGAGCCTAGTGATATAATTTGACCTCTTGCTGAACACATACAGCAGATTTAAAACAGCCAGCACCACTTGCATGTCACATGATGCTAATAAAGTAGTCAGGTGCTGTGAAGAAAGAGTGGAGAGTTTAGTACAGTCAATTCATAGCCCAGCTTCAGAGGTCAGAACTCCTAACGCACATTTACAACCGCCCATCGAAGCGCCGTCTCTTGCCAATTAACAGGCGCTAATGGGTACCTCAACTCCAGTGGCCACGTTTCGTCTGTGGGCGTCGGCGGGATGTAGCCACCAATGTCTTTCCAGCAGGAGGCACTGGGTAGTGATCAGGTGCAGGAACCCTGGCTGATTTTCCACTCGTAGCCCAAAGGCATTGGGTGAACTGCAGCACAGCAGGGACCAGGAATCGAACCGGAGACTTCATGGGTACAGCGCACAATTCCTTGACTCATTCGTGCGCTCTGGTCATTTCCAATTAGTTCCTACAAAATCCCTCTCGCGGTTCAAAGCACCAACAGCGCACTGGGGTGGGGCACAACAATTTGCCAATAACCATAGTACGCAGAAACAGCTTTCTCCCAATCAGCCAAATTGGTTCCTGCTCTCGTCATTTATAAGCTGCACCAGTTCACTTTGCCACTGAAGGCTCCAAGTGCAAGTCGACTCGACTCCCTTTAAATACTAAATGAAACAGTTTAATAGATCGTGGGGTCTGACTGAAGATTTACCCACCAACGAGGCAACAGCACCAAGAACCAAAGTGCACTGGGATGAGATTCCTGCTTAAATGAGGTCACTGGCCATTGTTTGGTGAGGTTGTGGGAGAAGCAGGTGAACGCTTCCAGACGCACAAAACTCAGTACAGGACAGGTTAGTGATTAAGAAACCGAACTGAAGCCTGTGCTATGTGGGCCGGACTGCCAGGGTTCATAGGTCACCACAGTTTGACACGCTAGCCCTATTACAGGCAACTAAAAGTGCCCTACAAGAAACAAGAGATGGACTGGATACAAATTGGTGCTAACAGGAAGGAACAGTTCAATCCCGGCACAGACAGCTTCAGTACTCACCTCGATGGAACTGTATAGATGCCGTGAAAAGCTGTACTCAATGAGCAGGGCTGTGAAGTTTAAGACAGCCAGGAGGAGGGCTTTGAGCTGCTCGTTTTCTGGTCTGTCACACACCAACATCCAGGACATGGTTTCCACAGTCTGCCCAGCATCTGCCAAAATTCCATCGAACCGATCCAGCAGGTCCACCCAGTGGTACAGCTCGCACTGGGAGAAAACAGCAGGAACAGAGATAGACCAGCAGGTTAAAACAAGAACTACACACCATGTATTAACACAAATAAATTTAAAACAGAAAGAGACAGTTTCCTAGAAGTAAAGGGAATTAGGGGTTACGGGGAGCGGGCAGGAAATTGGCCATGAATTTAGATTTGAGGCTAGGATCAGATCAGCCATGATCTTATTGAATGGCGGAGCAGGCTCGAGGGGCCGATTGGCCTACTCCTGCTCCTATTTCTTATGTAGGCACTGCATTCCTTCCTTCCTCTCGCCTGTCCACTAACTGGTATAACTGCAATTCCACTGATTCCTGAAGCCAGCTTTAAAAAAAAGAGAGGATGAGTTGAATTAAGAGGAATGTCTGTTTTTGACAAATCCCAGGCCTCTGGATTTTGGTTTTCCATTGAAGAAGGAATCACAGAACATGTATTAAAAAAAGTAGTGATTAAATGACAAAACATTTTTTGCCCTCCACCGTTGTTCTTTCCTTCCCCCCACCCCTCCCTGGCTCTGTACTTGCTTATAAACTGTTAAATCTCTTCTTCCAGTTCTGATGAAAGGTCATCGATCTGAAATGTTAACTCTGTTTCTATCTCCACAGACGCTGCCTGACCTGCTGAGCGTTTCAGCATTTTCTGTTTTTATTTTTAAAAAAAGGGGCCCAAGCGAACAAGAGGCATTCAGAAGCTTGAAGTAGTCTCTCTGTTGTGATACGTATTTATTCTGCAACTTTGCAATCTCCTTTTTAAAAAAAACATCCCACTGTTGATCTGCAATGCTGTGTACCAATTTCCCTTTCCCAACTCATTCCTCGTCAAGTACTAGAGAAGATAAAGAGAGAGGGGCCTTTGTGGAGATAGCAAAAGGGAGACCAAAAGGGTATCAAGCTAAAAGCAAACATTACTCTAAATACAACAAAAACTTGCACTTATGCGACACCTTTAATGTAGTAAAAGGTTAGACCCGCCAGGACAAACCAACAAGCAAGGAATGCAAGCTCAAACAGAACTGCGTTGCCAGGGTTTCGTGGGCCATTGTGGCAGGGCTCACAAGCTGTGCAGCCCTGTATTAGAGCATCCGTTTATCATCACCACACGTCCACGAGTAGAACGGCTGCTGAACTCTTACCTTTCCAATATTCCATGTCTTGATTTGCTGAAGTTCCGTCAGGAGCTGTTCGTCGTTGCAGGCCTTCAGCTTATCAATTAGAGCTCGGCAGTCGGCAGGCTGCAGTGGGAGGCGTAGGAAAGAACGGTCACCTTAGCACTGGACAAATGCTCGCTGTCTTTTACCGAGTATCACAAGTGAACTCACAACTTAAAGCGAATTTGTACTCTAACACACACTCTGGCAGGGAGACGGTGCTTCAACACATTCCGTCGTTTTAAAGAACTCCAAGCTGTCATGCCGGCACCGATTGCAACGCACCAAAACAAACTTTACAACTCAGAACCTCGCTGGATAAAATACTGACGTGCACTCTTTCTTTCTCTCTTTTGTCCTCCCCCAGCAGACTGGTTTACCGAAGTGCTGCAATAAAAAGGATGTGGGGCTTGTGACTGCTTCCTAGGTGGGGAATTGCACCTACCATCTTTCAGCCCATCAGGGCCTCCAGACACGTGTGCAGTTGCTGGCACTGATAAATGTACACTTACTATGAAAAGTGTCAGCCTTGGCTCGGTGGTAGCACGCTCGCCTCTGGGACAGAAGGTCGTGGGTTCAAGTCCCACTCCAGAGACTTAAGCACATAATCTCGGCCCAACACTCCCAGTGCAGTACTGAGGGAATGCAGCATTGTCAGAGGTGCCATCTTTCAGGTGAAATATTAAACAGAGGCCCCCACCATGTTTGCCCCCTCAGGTGGGCGTAAACGTTCCCAAGGCACTATTTCGAAGGAGCAGCAGAGGTTCTTCCGACGACCTGGCCAATATTTATCAATCGCCCACCAGAGACAGATTAACTGGTCATGTATCTCACATACTGTTTGTGGGACTTTGCTAAGTGAGAATTGGCTGCAGCGTTTCCCTACATTTCAACAGCAGCTACACTTCAAAAAGGACTTTGTTGGCTGTGAAGCGCTTTGGGATGTCGCATGGTCGTGAAAGGCGCCACAGAAATGCAAGTCAGTTTGTTCATTACTGACCACAGACCATAAGAGATAGGAGCAGGAGTAAGCCATTCGGCCCCTCGAGCCTGCTCCATTCTGACTTCCGTTCAGCAGAGGCCCACTCCTTCCACAAGACCAGTCTCCGATTCAGACTGCTTGTGCTGTGACACGAGCATCCATGACTCACTGGCCAGCACAGAGCCCGTTTAGAAACCCACGACACGCCCACGTACCACCGAGGGGAGGAGTAAATCAAATCGGACTACATTAAAGCATCCTTGCCGCTGCAATTGCTGGTCCCAGGAAGACACCAGATGCGGTGCGTTTTAGCCCGACCAAGAGTGGAATCAGAGCTAGCAACAGTGGAGGAGTTAAACCCACTCGCACTGAAAAGTCCAAGTTCATCTCAGCTTAAGTCTGAATTGAAGGCCATTTAGGGGAAATCACCACGCCAACACATCCAAACACCGATAATCCCAAGATTCCCCTGCAAGTGTTTGCGATGCACGCTAGTCATCTTAAACAACTCCACTGAATTACGATCGGCAGATCCACCACAGACCAGAGAAACATTTGTATTAACAGCAGTGCTTGGTGTTCACCACTGAGGAGTTCACACGGATTCCAGCATGCTCAAAAAGACCCAAATAAAGCTGCTGGAAATATACAGCATGACAGGCCAGTTGGCCTAGCTCAGCTTTTGGAGGCACAGATGGGCCCACTGTATAATTCCAGCATTACTTCAGATGTTCAAACACTCGTTCAAAGTCATCTTAATGGAGAACTGGCTTTGAGCACTGCTTTTCGACAACTGTCTGCTAGAAGGCACGTGTAGCCGCTCCATCACCCTGCGGACGAGGGTGGGGGGCTGGTTGAAATACCAGTAACTGCAGAAAACTCATGCCTTCCGGCAGCCAGTTGTAGAAAAGCAGTGCTGAAAGCCTGTTCTCCAGCATGTACTCTTAAATTATGATATGGGGCTATGGCAGGTAGATGGAGTTAGGTCGCAGCCATGATCTCACTGAATGGCAGAACAGGCTCGAAGGGCTAAATGGCCTACTCCTGTTCCAATGTATTTTTCCCTTTAAAAACTAACTACAATGCCGCCAATGAATATAACCCTATAAAGTCACATTCTTCAGGCATATGCGGGACCCTCAGCCAACTTCACTAACTCTACTAGTGAAGCTCCTACATTTTGTTTAAGTAATCTATGACCCAAACACAACAAACCAACCCTGGAAGGGCAAGGTAGCACTACGAGAAATCTATCTTCCATCACGACAGAAACAGAAATCCGGGCTGACCAAGAGCAAGCCAGCATGCTTGTACTCTGGGGTTGGGGGAACTTCGTATGGACCCGTTGCAAAGTTTTCTTTCAACAGGATATAAAAATTGGGTTTCAGCCATGTTCTGGCATTCAGCGCTCTGTATGAAACTGTCTGCCTGTGGTCATTGAATCATACAGCACAGAAGGAGGCCAATCAGCCCATCGTGCCTGTGCCAGCTTTTTGAAAGAGCTGGCCAATTAGTCCCACTGCCCCTGCTCTTTCCCCATAGCCCTGAAAATTTTTCTTTTGCAAGTATTTATCCAATTCCCTTTTGAAAATTACTATTGAATCTGCTTCCACCGCCCTTTCAGGCAGCGTATTCCAGATCATAACTTGTTGCGTAAAAATAATTCTTGTCTCGGCTGGTTCTTTTGCCAATTATCTTAAATCTGTGTGTCTTCTGGTTACCAACCCTCCTGCCAGTGGCAACAGTTTCTCCTTATTTACACTATCAAAACCCCTCATAATTTTGAGCACCTCTATTAAATCTCCCCTTAACCTTCTCTGCTCTAAAGGAGAACAATCCCAGCTTCTCCATGTAAACTGAAGTCCCTCACCCCTGGTATTATTCTGGTAAATCTCCTCTGCGCCCTCTCCAATCTAAAGCCCAGCCCTTGAGCTCTAAGAACACTACTCACTGCTTCAAACCTTCCTCGGCTTCTAACATCTAGCTGTAAATGCTAAGCCACCTGTAAGTATTGTAAACAATTTTACAACACCAAGTTATAGTCCAGCAATTTTATTTTAAATTCACAAGCTTTCGGAGGCTACCTCCTTCGTCAGGTGAATAAAATTGCTGGACTATAACTTGGTGTTGTAAAATTGTTTACAATTGTCAACCCCAGTCCATCACCGGCATCTCCACGTCATGACCTGTAAGTATGACATCCCATTCAGTATCACAAGTCATCCGGTCACCAACCTGGGGCCCCCAGGGCAATGAGAAGCACCTTGTCCCATTTTCAATAGGTGAATTTTCACCACCTGTTGTGTCTCAAATGGCAGGGGGTTAAAACATTAAACACTAACATCAATCCCAAGAGGTTCAGCACAAAAATAAAAATGGTCAAAACCCATTTTAGGATGGGGAACCCAAAGAAAATCTAGAGCAAAACCAGATACAAGGAAGGTTGTTCATCAGAAATTAAATGCCCTGGAAGAAATGCTACAGCAGAAGGGGGAGGGGAGAGGGAAGTGAGGAGGAGGAGGAGGAGGAGGAAATTACATTAAAATAAAATAAAAAGAGTACAAAAAGGGAAGCCATCACTCACTCCGCTTCAATTCAAAATAACTATTTATAATACAGACTTTGCAGTCATACATAAAAAAAATCAATAGCACTATTCTACAGCCAACTTGGTGCCCTGGGGTAAATTCCTCAATCCCGATCAAGTTAACAGTGGCATTATACATCAAACAGGGGATTCCAGCCAAGAGCCCTAGCGGGGGTGGGGGATTCCACTTTATCACATAATAATATCCACACGGCAGGGATCTCCCTCAACAGAGATGCAAACAAGCACTACGAGAGCAGCGGTCAGCATCTGTCAGGTAAAGTAACTACTCTGGATCACCCATGCTCAATGCAAATGCCAGGAAATGCATGCACTCAGTGGGGAACCTCCTGCAGCAAATGTCACCGAGAGTGTGTCTGTAAAACGGACTTGCAGGGGAATCCTTCAAACTGTGCCAGCCACTTACTGACAGACAGGTACACACACACACACACACACACACACACACACACACACACACACACGAGCAACAGCACAGTTAAGTGCATAGTTATGAAGTGCCGCTGGCCCCAAGGGGATTTTTGGGGGGGGGGGTCGTTAAGAGGGAGAGGTTGGATGGATGGAGCAGAGAACTGGAGCGTTGCGCAAGGGAAAATTATGGCACGTCTACCCCATAGTTCAGTCACTCTTCCGCAATAAAAAAAAAATTAGAAGCAAGCAAGCTAAGTAACATAACAATGGTGGAATTTAGTGCTAATATCTTAATTTTTAAACAGGATGTGGGTGATGCTGGCATAGCCGCACTGATTGCCAATCCCTAGTTGCCTGGTGGCGAGCTTTCTTGCAGTCCTTGTGGTGATGGTAAATCCAAGATGGTGCATGTAAGATGGCATTAGGTAGGGAATTCCAGGATACTGATCCAGCGACGATGGAGGAACGGCAGTATATGTCCAAGTCAGGAATCTGTGAAACTTGGAGGAATGCGGAGGTGATGATGCTCCCATGATATCGCTCTGGGACCTTCTCGGTGGTAGAGGTTGCAGGGCCGGGAGGTTCTGTCGAGATAATGCTGGAGGAGTTGCTGAAGTGCATGCTGTAGACGCGTGCAGTATCAAAAGGATACGGAGCAAAGGCGGAGAAATGGCGTCGAGGTGCAGATCAGCCATGATCTAATCGAATGGCGGAGCAGGCTCGAGGGGCTGAATGGCCTCCTCCTGTTCCTATGTTCGTAGATTGTGGCTGCAGCCACAGTGCGCCGAGGGTAGCCACCAGATAATTTGATTTAAGCAATTTTAAATTAAGAGCAGACTGTACTGGACTACGGCTGCTTTATTAATTACTTCCACCTCTGAGCAAAGCTCACACATTTCAGAGAAGAGACAAAACCAAATAAACCATCAGTATGTGTAGCAATGCTAGGACGTGCTTTAAACTCACCGCTTCGGTTGGAGTTTTCTTGAGTTTCGTTCTGTCGACTTTCATTTTTTCTTTCTGCTTCTACAATCTAGTTCTGCAAGAAAATGAGAATCGTTTGAACAAGCAGCAAGGTTTGATTTTAATATTTGTAAATAAAACACATGCACAATATTTTTTTTTAAGCTTACGACCTGCGGGAGATTTTTTAGAAACCATTTGCAGAAGTAAAACCGAAAAACGTATCCACTTCTGTTTTTATTTCCTGCGCCATTACTGCAACCAGAAATCGTATTTTGCTTCAATTTGTTCTCAGGATGGGGGAAGACACTGGTTTGGCAGAGCGCATTGCCCGTCCAGGGTTACCCTGAGGGCATTAAGAGTCAACTATGTAAGTGTAGGAGAGTCTCCTGTAGGCCCAGATCGGTTACAGGGTGCAAGTTCCCTTCCCTGATGGGCATTAGTGAACAAGTTGGGATTTTAACGACAATCCGACAGCTTTCACGGTCCTTTCATTTTATGGTGCCTGCCCACAAGTTGCCAGATTTAGTGAACTCGATTTCACAAGTTGCCAAGATGGGGTGCGAACTCTTGCCTTCTGGGTTACTGGCCCAGCACAAACAAAACTAGGTGACAGCATCCACATAATGTTGTCTTTTGGGAGGAGGGAGAGGTGACTGTCCATCACCAAAATTTGCCATGGGTTTACCAATGCAGTACTGCTGTGAAAGAATGGTAGCCACTACGGGAACATCCTCTCAAGCCGCTTCATGTGGTGCGTGCCTGGGCAGCACATCAGGGTGGCAATTCATAGCCAACTTCCCTTCGCATCTGGAATACTGTTAATAATAAAGCCATAAAAATAAGGATGTCTAGACAAAGCAAAGTACAGCTCAAGCAAGCCAGAACACACAAGATTAAGTTACTGGCTCGTTACTTCTACTCTCCCACCTTGGTGGTGCCCCGCACTATGAGCCTTGACCCTTCACCTAGGTTTTCCCAATTTAAAAAAATAAACGGCCTCAGTATTAAATAATCTGGTGAAGTACTTGTTACAAACAATGCAGCAGCATCTGCAACACAGCATCTACCACGACAAACACACACACAATTCACAGGAGCATAATAATTCTGTATCGCACGCAGCTCCAAGAATAACTTAAAACTGGATCCCACTTCGCTGCATCATTCGGGGTCTGTGTATTAATTGCTTCGATTGTAACCTGGTGAATTCCGACACAGCACTACAGACACTGCCGTACAGGCCACGCGAAACCGGGAGCAAATTCTGCTGATGTAAAATTGTAAGCGCCAACCCGAAGCCCAACTCCACACCAGTTTGTAGCTGTGAGACAGAGAACAGCCAAAGAGTTGACCTGCTCACCTGCAGAACGGTCACAGAATAGATCAAGTCAGAGAGAAAGGCACAGAAATTCAATGCTTCAGATCCAGGTGAACCATTCCCGCAGTTACAACGCAGACATTCACGTACACAAGCATAGCAGTTAGGGTCTTGGACTAGCAATGCAGAGGCCAAGAGTGCAAAACCCACCAGCAGTGCTCATATCCTTGGGGTAAAGATCTGAAGGACACAATAAACATCAGTGGCCTGGTCTGCAATAATGCAATCACTCCTGGAGTCGATGAATATTCTCCATTTATGCTGACTGGTACAGTCCTCTGCAATGAAGACCATTTATACTGCGTTAATGTAGTATTGCCTCAATTTATCTACAAGCTGAGAAAATGTTCATAACAGATTGAGATAAAGAAGCCAACTAGTTCATAATCCTGGTACCATCTGTTATGGGGAGGTGTGTTTATATTGTACACTCAGACTCATTTGGCAAGAGGCAGCACTGCCGTTGAAGAGTATGGATGCAGATGATGTGGATCATAAGGCCTCTTCTCAGACTCCACCAGGTTAGCCTTCATAAGTCACAACAGTTCAAAGTAATTCATTGTATGTGATGCCCTTTGTGATATTTGAGGGATGTGATAAGACAAGATGTCCCAAAGCGCTTAACAAATTACGTTTTCCCAGTGTGGTCACTGGTGTTTTGTAGACACATGCAGCAACTAGTTTACACACAGTAAGGTCCCACAAACAGCAATGAGATGAGTGTTCAGTTAATCTGTTGGTCAAGGGATGACTATTGGCCAGAACTCACTACTCTTTGGAAAAAGTGCCATGGGATATGTCCACCAGAGCTGTTATGAGCTGTTAAAACAGAGTTTCTGAAGGAAGACACCTCTGACAATGCAGCACTCCTTCAGTACTGCACTGGGAGTGCCAGCCTAGATTACGTGCTCAAGTCTCCGAAGTGGGACTCGAATCCACAACCTACTGACTCAAGGCAAGAGTTCGACCACCACTACCACTACTAGAGTCAAGCTGACACTCACGTGCACAAACTGCAAATTAGAGCCCGCTAGAGTTTTCTAGGCGATATCAAAAACATAAGAGCCCCCAACATGTTCGAAGGCCTGCATTTTGATCTCTGATTTGTGCCAACTAAATGTCTCACCTGTTCTTGGGTCAAGAATTGAATGTTAAATATTATGTCCTGACACTCAGTTTAAATGCTGTTTTTTAAAAAAAACTACAAGCTTTCGGAGCTTACCTCCTTCGTCAGGTGACGAAGGAGGTAAGCTCCGAAAGCTTGTGATTTAAAATAAAACTGTTGGACTATAACCTGGTGTTGTGCAAGTCCTTACATTTGTCCACCCCAGTCCATCACCGGCATCTCCACATCTTAAAAAAAACTGTTTACAGTGTAACACCTCAAAACTCTGAAATTTGATTTTTAAAAAGGCTGACGTACACCAATGAACCCCAGTTCAGCCCACACCATCACCTTATACAGACTACACAGAAAACTCCCCTTAGTCTCCCTTCACTCCTGAATATGCTTGTAAACCACCAATAATAGGTTTTTTTCTGTTGAAGATGAAGGCATACTGACAATAACATTAGAAGTACACCCTCCATCATATGGCAATAGTGCAGCTTCACAGCAGAGTCAGTCATTTGCTTAGTCCTTTCGTGTCTCTAGGTTCAACAATATCAGCCTCCATTCTTGGTCACCCTCCCCCTTCCATCCTGAAAACTGGTGTTTGATTAGTAAGCTTAGAGGCAAAGTCTGGAGGTCATAGGTCAAATACACACATCCACACATTCCCCGAAAGTGATGTCTGCTACAAAAATAGACAGCCAACCAAAAGCATCAGGCAGGTAGGCTCTTTCCCTTCACCCCAACAGAAAACAATTTCACCTCTTGGTCTTTGGCAGACATGATCTTAATTTTGTTGAGGGGGCTGGGGGTGGGGTGCAAAGCAGAGGACAGTGACTTGTTCAAATGTCACTATCCCACTGTTCAACTCAACTCCAAGAGGGACTGGACAACAACCCCCGGAGAAACTCGGTCGCCCTGTTGGAAAGCGACTGGCTCACCTTTGCTCACTTCATTAATGCCAGCACACAGTCACTTGGTCAATGCTTGGAGCAAACATACATTATTGTCGTATCATGCAACTCCCAGGATGGTAGGAGACAAACGAGATGGGTTCCCCCCCGCCCCCCGTCTAGCAATTCCTACTTGGAGATTCATGTTAGTGATAACTTTAAGAGCCACAACATTCATCACACACCACACAGAGGTGATCAGCACTTGCAGACAATGGTTTATTAAAAAAGGACAAGTAGCATTCAGACTACCTCTCTCAAATCCTTCCCACCATTGCACTGGAAACATCCACATCTGACTGTGGGGGCTTTCCATGGCTCCTACATAAAGCTGCCTCATCTATTATGCATCTACTTTCATTTCCAATAAATCCAAGTGTATTTTTAGATCGCAGCAGGATGCAAAACCCAGGAGTTATGTGGAGAGCAGCTCTTACAATGCGGTGTGTGCTTGATGTACACAGAGGCGCCTCCCGTCTGTGAGAAATAAAAAGACTCCCTACTTGTTCGGCTAATGCACTTTCATAGCACACACAAGGATCTGAAAACTGCTAAATGTTATTTACAATAAAATGAAGCGCTTAGGACAATCAGCATTAATCTTTCGTTTCTCCATTAGCTACAGCAATGGCAGCGAGATAAAGATCACTGAATGGAGAGCCAGAAAACAGGACAGCAGCCTCTTCAAAGTCAATTTGAGACTGGGCAGCAAAAACAATTGCAGATTGTATTTGTAAATTGCAGAACAAATGCAAAAAATATCACTTCCATATTAACCGGAGGCAACTTGCACAAAAAAGTATCAACACAAGAAGCTTCCTGCACATGGGCTCAGAGCACAGCGACAGGGTGAATTTACTAGCCCAGCAAAAAGTTACATGCTTAATACCACTTCATCTGTTGCTAAAACGTGTGGGATGTCCCGCTCGTTGAAGTCTGTCCTCTTTGCGTAAATGCACTAAATCATGCAAACCAGCACAGGGTGACAATGGTGCCAACACTAGCTGCAGTACCCCCAGACTAGGGAGTAAAAGGAAGAAGTCAGATCATTAACCGGCAACACTTGGTGAAAGCATGTCTGTGTGTGTGTTTGGGTAAGGACAGGATCAGGCTGAACCATGATCTCCACTGTCAAATAAAACAGTTGGACTATAACCTGGTGTTGTAAGATTCCTTACATTGGTCCACTGTCAAATACAGTCTACTCTATTGGATCAGCTGCTGGCACTCACACCTCACTAGGAACAATACCTGAGCGGAACGAAGAGGGGTAAGGAAAGAATATTAAGGCAGCACAGCAAGATGTCAGCTAGTATTGCCATTTGGGGCACCAACATGGTCTTGGCAAGAATAAAAATCCCTGAACTATGACAATGGAAGCAAGTTTTTTTAAATTACAGTAGTTTGGGAATGGATCATAAATGAATATATCCACATCCAATGTATCCAACACTAACTGCAAACATCTCAGTTTACCATTCTGCTTACTCGCTAACTGTGGCTTAAGGTGTAACTTTGGCTCAGTTGGTGGCACTCAATTGAATCGGAAGGTTCTGGGATCAAGCCTCCCTATAATCTAGTCTCGTCTGACACTCAGCAATACCCAGAGTATTGCCAGAGGTGCCATCCTTTGGATGAAGTGTTAAACTGGAGGCCTGTCTGCCTGTTCACGGGGGTGTGAACAAACTCGCGGCATTACACGAGGAGCAGGGAGCTCTCCTAGTGTACTGACCGCCATCACCAAAAACAGGTGATTCATTCATTGACTGTCGAAACTTGCATTGTGCAAATCAGCTGCCACATTTGCCTACATAATTCTGATGGATTACTTTTCAAGTTCAATCGACTGTGGCAAACTTGGGGACATTATGAAGATGTGTTAATGAGAGATCTTGTTCTTACTTGATTTACTTAGTCTTCTATTCTCTTTTCAATCTGCACTACAGTTTTAAGGCTTTCAATTAGGTTGCTCAATCGAAGAATAGCTCATCAAGCTTAATAAGGGACAGGATAGCTGCTCCAGTTAACCTCAAAACTGTGCTGGTTGGTATGGTGTATGGTATAAAAACCGTACTATTTATTGCCAGGTCCCGACAGCAGGAACACCAGGCACCAATAAATCAATGTCCAGTCCTCATTACAGTTCTCTTTATAATGCCAACCCTTTTTAAGTATTTATATAGGTGGCAGGATAAAGGGCTTCACGACACAGCCGCACGTCACAATCAATCCGCCAGAGATTACAAATCACAGTCAGCTTGCAGAGAGTGCAGTATATCCATCATCTATGGAAGCCTATGAAAAATCCAAATCAGCACAAACGCACATGGTATGCCCTGCACAATTAAAGGGTCACTTAGATTATCCATACACTCATAAGCAAAGCCAAATGCGCCCACACACGCCCACGCCACACACGAGATTTGGTACAGGAGACAGATACAAGATTAAATACATGAGTTTGAGGGAAAAAGAGGAGAACCTTTTTGTTTTGTTTACACAGATGGTTGTGAAGCTGTGGACTGCAGTACCAGAGTTAGTGAATCAAGCAGAGGCCATGTCAACATTTAAGAACAGGTTAGATTGGTGGGTGAAGGAAGGGAGAATAAAGAGATATGGGAACGGAGGATAACATGGACTGGTTGGGCTGAACGGCCTGTTTCTGTGTTGTCATTTCTATGTAATTCTGTGTAATCTTGGCATGCTCTCAGTAAACAGAATAGAAAACGATGTTTCTAGGATTTCATTAAAATATAACGGTAGGTGGTGACATTTTGCTACTATGGCCACTTGAATCTGTGAAAATTATGGATATTATCCTTCCAAAATTGGGCTATAACAACTGAAGACAACACTGAGTCATGCAACGGGATGAAATACTTGTGGACACGGTAGAGGAAGCCGGTTTGAGAGATGAAAGAAGAGCAACTCTCAGGCAGCACACCGACACAACAATGGCCCAAGTACATATGGTAGCTGTTGCTAAGTAAATATGCAGTGACAACTCAAACATCCACTTTGAAGCTTCTTCTTACTGAGTAATGGAATTGATAAAAGTTAATTAGATACTGTGTGCATTAAATACTTGTTTGAAGCCAGTTGTAAAACTACTGGAATGAGAACACGAGCCCAGTTATCGTTGCAAAGCACCATCAGCAGAGAGAATAAATCTTACTAAGTGCCCACTTCATTTATTTATTGTTGAAGAATAGGCAGCTGATGCAACCAACACAACTACACATCACCCACAGCATCGAGGGAGATCAATAGTGTTTCATTATAAAAACCACATTCATGAGAGGTCAATGCAACCACGTTATGCCCAAACCATCAGAGAGGGATCTGTACTAGTGAAACAAATGCTATACAGTAGTAAGATCCAGCAACAGATTTAGTATCAGTGCTGTACAGCTGAAGGGAAACAGGAAGTAGCAACTCAGCTGTGTAACAGTGCATGGCAAAAATAAAACTCCACGCTGTACAAGACTCAACTATCCGAAAACCTGGTGCAAAATTAACACTTTAGTGGGCGTTTCAGAATTGTGAACAGGAGGGGGAAGCACAGGACACTGGGTAGGATTGTTGGGTATGCAACTTTTGCACTGGTTATACCAGTGGGAGTCAACACTGGTCTCTGGACATCATTTGCCCACTTCCAGCACTCCCTGCACATCAGCAGAGCACACCCATTTCATGTCCACTTGATGTTAGTGGTTGCCTTCTGGGCTGTGGAAGTGGATTCACAGAAGAGGGGAAAATTACATGGGACAAACAAGTGCCCTCCCCTGAAAGTGATTTACCTTAAATCTATTTTTAAAAAAAACAAATTGCAGCTCTTCATATCCAGACCTGCTTGCACACTTAAAGCAGGTTTTTAAAAAAATACCCATTCACCAAAGCTCTACTGATCGCTACAATCTTGGGATCACGACTATAAACAGCAATATTCTTTAAGTTTATAAAGTTGAACAAGATAGAAAATGCCATTAGTAAGCATTCGAGCTTGCCACCAGCTTAAAATACTCTTAATAACATCGTGGAGGACCGTTCAACATTTCACTTGGATGAAGTTTGATTGGTTTCAACACATCTCAAAGTGCTGACATGAGAAGCACTGCAATACGATCTATCCACGCACGGTCTATTAAGCATTAATTTAGCAAACAAGGCACACAAGAACACAAATAGGAGGTGTAGGTCATGAGGCCACTCGGGCCTGCTCCACCATTCAATCAGATCATGGCTGATCTTCTACCTCAACTCCACTTTCCTGCCTGATCCCCATATCCTTGATTCCCCTAGAGTCCAAAAATCTATCTATTTCAGCCTTGAATATACCCAATGACTCAATATCCACAACCCTCGGGGGTAGAGAATTTCAAAGATTCACAACCATGGAGTGAAGAAATTTCTCCTCATCTCAGTCCTAAATGGCCGACCCCTTATCCTGAGACTATGCCCCTACTTCTAGACTCTCCAGCCAGGGGAAACAGCCTCTCACATCTACCCTGTCAAACCCTCAATCTTACATGTTTTAAATGAGATCACCTCTCATTCTTCTAAACTCCAGACAGTATAGGCCCATACTCAATCTCTCTCTAAGACAACCCTCTCATCCCAGAAATCAATCCAGTGAACTTTCGTTGATGCTTACATCAGTTTACGGACATATCCACGCACGGTCTATTAAGCATTAATTTAGCAAACAAGGCACTTCACCTGATTAAACCATGCTCTCCATCATGGCTCTCTACACTGATCTGAAATCAAATTCTTCCAGCAAAATGCATTTGTCCAGAAGTTAAACCAGATGAGACTATTTGATTAGAGAATTTCACCACTTTACTTCAAGAAAACATTCGACTGCCAAGCCCACCCCTCTTCAACTAGGCACCCAGCATGGAATCTACCAAACCCAAGCTCTTGGTGGGGGAGGGAGGAAAAAAGGGAGAGAAAACAACCAACTATAGGCAAAACCTTTTAGATGAAGCTCAAATTCCACACCACAGACCAACAGCAGCGAACAAAGGGTAAAGAAATTCTACAGAATACTAACTTTTGGGGGAGAAAGGGAGACTTCAGCCAGGACAATCCCCTTCAGCTCAGTAATTCCTCAGAACAGCGATCATCCTTCACCAATGGGAGTGGAAAGTTCCCTTTTCTCCTGCCTGTCCTATCCACCTCCCCACCAAAGTGATGCTTGTTAATTACAGACACCATAAAAAGTAGTCCGACTGCCTGAAAATCGTTTCTACTGTACCACAGGAGACAAACTATGGAGATCTCAACAATACCTCCAATTATTAATAAGTTACATGCGCAAATATCCACATTAACTGTCAGAAGTCTAAATATTTCTTCAAAAAAAATCCTGCTACACTAGGATACCTGCGATGGGCATGTTAATTTTTTGAATTACATCCACTTGAGAGCTATGAGAAACAAAAGACAAACTCAGCTTCTAACCACCTCCCCTTGACATTCATTGCCAAATCCCCCACCATCAACATCCTGGGGGTCACCATTGACCAGAAACTTAACTGGACCAGCCACGTAAATAATGTGGCGACAAGAGCAGGTCAGAGGCTGGGTATTCTGTGGCGAGTGACTCACCTGACTCCCCAAAGCCTTTCCACCATCTACAAGGCACAAGTCAGGAGTGTGATGGAATACTCTCCATTTGCCTGGATGAGTGCAGCTCCAACAACACTCAAGAAGCTCGTCACCATCCAGGACAAAGCAGCCTGCTTGATTGGCACCCCATCCACCACCCTAAACATTCACTCCCTTCACCACCGGCGCACCGTGGCTGCAGTGTGTACCATCCACAGGATGCACTGCAGCAACTCGCCAAGGCTTCTTCGACAGCACCTCCCAAACCCACGACCTCTACCACCTAGAAGGACAAGAGCAGCAGGCACATGGGAACACCACCACCTGCACGTTCCCCTCCAAGTCACACACCATCCCAACTTGGAAATATATCGGCCGTTCCTTCATCGTCGCTGGGTCAAAATCCTGGAACTCCCTTCCTAACGGCACTGTGGGAGAACCTTCACCACACGGACTGCAGCGGTTCAAGGCGGCGGCTCACCACCACCTTCTGAAGGGCAATTAGGGATGGGCAATAAATGCCGGCCTCGCCAGCGACGCCCACATCCCATGAACGAATAAAAAGAAGTTCCCCATGTGGCGAGGTCCCGACCTCAAGCAGTTAGGAAGGCACCAAATCAAGGCCAGGCACGTTCCCCAATCTTCCCCCTTCGGAGGCAAAGTCAGGTCACCCTAAGCTATACCTGTAGGTCAGCAGAGTTGTGAGGAGGTCACATGTCCAATGATTAAACCAGGATAGTGCATGGCACCATTTTTTTTTAAAATAGTACTTTTAAAAAATTGTATCAGCCGAAGACACAGCTCTGTGTCAAGAGCTTTGTCATCAACAGACACTGCAGTACATATTCACAAATCTTTGAACGTGGCAGGGCAGCTTATGAGATAACTTGGCTTTGTAAATAGGGGCACTGAATACAAAAACAAGGAAGTCATGCTAAACCTTTACAAATCACTGGTTCGGCCTCAGTTGGAGTATTGTGTAAAATTCTGGGCAGCAGGAAGGATGTCAAGGCCTTGGAAAGGGTACAGAGAGGGAAAAAAATGCTAGCCGGGGTACTCAATCCAGATTGCTATTCGGTGCCCTGTGTTGGTCGGTGTACATGTGGCCGCTGAACAAGAGCTGAATTAGGCTGTGCTGCGATGTCCTTTAAATCAAATAACCCGCCAACTGTCACCGCCTCAACTAACACGAGTGCTACTTCAAAGAGGCCTCCTAGCACCTGTACCCCGACACAAATTAGCACCATCAGGCTGAGGGGAGGGTGGGGTGGGGAAACAATTCTGCAAAGCCCTTTTGTTTTTGGTGGAGAAATGCTTCTGAAGATCTTGGTTGTGCTACCATTTTGGTCGCTGACCCATCTACAACTGCAAGCGCCCTTCTGGTCGTCAAATCAGTACCTGCAACATGACATAACTTGGACCTGGACACTTCAAAATATAAAAGCAATAAACTCTGAAAAAGATAAGTACAGGTTCCAGGGGCAGGGGGTTTGGGGTGGGTGAGGAAGAGAAACACAAGGGACGTTAAGTCAGACAATGGAACATCAGTTCACCAATTCAATGATGTGGAGATGCCGGTGATGGACTGGGGTTGACAATTGTAAACAATTTTACAACACCAAGTTATAGTCCAGCAATTTTATTTTAAATTCACAAGCTTTCGGAGGCTTCCCCCTTCTTCACATCGTTCACCTGACGAAGGGGGAAGCCTCCGAAAGCTTGTGACTTTAAAATAAAATTGCTGGACTATAACTTGGTGTTGTAAAATTGTTTACAATCACCAATTCAATGTCACAGGTCTGCATTCATTTTAACCAAGGTGTGGAACTCAGAGCGGAGGAAGACAAATCATAAACATACATAGTAAATGTTTAAGCAGGTAGGTTATATAGTTTGGGCAAAATTTTGGAATCAACTCTCAAATTCAAACCGCAGTGATAAACTTTTGCTTTTGGATGTTAAAGATCAAGTGCTTCATAAATAAGCCACTACCTCAAGGAGAGAAAGCAAAACACTGCAGGAGGTGGGAAATCTGAAACAAAAACTGAAAATGCTGGAGTAACTCAGCGGGTCAGGCAACTTCCGTTGAGAAAACACAAGTCAGTGGCATTTCAGATACGCGCCCTTCCTCAGAACGGACTTGCTTTTTCCTCGACGGATGCTGCCTGACCTGCTGAGTGTCTCCTGAGTTTTCTGCTTTTGTTCCTCTATCTTGCGTCTCGGAGGCACAAGTTTCTTTTTAAAATGTAGAACTTAAATTTTAGCCTTGGCTTGAATTGATTGAAGTGTTAGGTTAAAAGAGCTTTCACTGTTAAATTTTTTTTTAAAAAGGCATTGTATGGTTTCCTCTGCTGTTGCCCTTCTCACATATACAAACCATTGCAGCTTTGTTTACAGACACTACAATGCAGAGCTTCCCCCCCCCCCAGGTTGCAACAGTGAACTAGTAGCAAGAATACAACACTGTGTCCAAGATCAGTGCAAATGCAAGGACACCGCAAACGAAGAGGACGCACCAACAATCCTATAAAGCATTTTCCTTCGGCTGAAGTACTCTCACTGGGTAGCAATGTTTCTTTTAAAATTCTTATCCTCGTTTTTACAATCCCTTCATGGCCCTCACCCCTCCCTATCTCTGTAATCGCCTCCGGCCCGACAACCCTCTGAGATCTGCGCTCCTCCAATTCTAGCCTCTCGGGCATCCCCGATTTTAGTCACTCCACCAGTGACGGCCATGCCTTCAGCTGCCTAGGCCCTAAGCTCTGGAATTCGCTCCCTAAATCTCTCTACCTCTCTCTCCTCCTTTAAGACGCTCCTTAAAACCTGCCTCTTTGACCAAGCTTTCCTAACATCCTATTATGTGGTGCAGTGTCAAATTTTGTTTGATAATCGCTCCTGTGAAGTGCTTCGGGACGTTTTACTACATTAAAAGGTACTATATAAATGCAAGTTGTTGTATCTAGTTCAGCGTGAGCTCCTCACAGTTGAGCTGCATCCTACATCTAACTGCAAATGTGTCAGATGCACAGACGTCAATCCTACAAGAGAATATATCCACCTTAATAAACAAATGAACTAATTTCTACAATAGTCTCAATTAGGGGTACCATGCTTATGCTATTTATACCAAAAAGGAATGCAAACAAACAGCAACATTCTCTCTCATACATAAAGCTGCTCCAGAGACATTTCAATCCTTCTCAATCTCATCCACTGTCCAATTTCAGCAAAGATTAAACAACTTACATTCATATAGCAGCTTTAACATAGGAAAATGTTCCAATACACTTAACAGAGGAGTAATCAGAAAAAATTGAGGCCGAGCCAATGGAGGTGATATCAGAAGGCGTGACTTGGTCAAAGAGGTGGGTTTTAAGGAGGGTCTTAAAAAGGATAGCGAAGTGGAGAGACAGAGGTTTAGGGAAGGAATGAGAGAGTGAGGGGCCCAGACAGCTGAAGGCATGGCCACCAATGGTGGAGCGAAGGGAGAGGGGATGCACAAGAGGCCAGAGTCCGAGGAACATGGAGTTCCGGGAAAGGGATGGGGGAGTTGTAGGACTGGAGGAGGTTACAGAGAGAGAGACGAGGTTCTGAAGGTATTTAAACAAGGATGAGAATTTTAAATAGGGAGGCATTGGCTTCCAATCTCCCAATGTAGGTAATCAAGGCCAGGGAATGATGGGTGGGCAGGACTTGATACAGGATAGGGAAGCAGAATTTGGGAATATAGAAATGAAGTTCTCCCAGTGGCTTAGTTGCCTGTTGTGGCATTGAGCAATGCAAAGCAAGAACGACCTGGATTCAATCCCCCATCTATATTAAATTAGGCTGATCTCAGTCATGACAGTGATGTGTATTATCACTAGGCTCACTACCAACAGGCTGGGAAAGGGGGCATTTAAAATAATTTAAATAAATCATCCAAGCTTTCTGCACCTGATCTTTACCCTGCTAAAAAGTACACATTAGGAAAAGGCCAAAAATCAGAGTGAGCTGTGATTCTCCTCTGCCCACGCAGTTGAATCACCTGCTAACAATCACTACCTGGGCTCACGTGAAGAATGCTTATTTCGAGGGCTGCTGACAATCATGGAACTGCATTCGAGGGAGTCTGCAGCTTCAGAAAAGAGGCGAAAACGGAGAAGAAAATACAAGTGAAGCAACAGTACAAATGGCTTGTGTGAATTTTATATATACACTGCCTACATTCTGCTACTGCTAAACAAAACCTGAATTTACTACAGTACCCCCACAATCCACTGTATGCCTCCAGATCAAAGTTACAGTACTAATCTGCACGGCCTTATCCAACTCAGACGCACTTCACTCCAGGCGGTTCAACACCACAAATAAAATGAAACCAACAGTCACACACTCCCAGGTATAAAAGGATTACAAAATAGCTGGCCTTCACATGAAAGGCAGCAATTTAACATCCAAATTCCAAAATCTGAAAGCTTCACTCTTGCCACGAATTGAGTGCATGTGTATATATTATATACACACACATCTACTAGATATGGTGGCCAGGCAGCTGCCACTGTAGTGCATTTCCACACTTAACTAACCATATGTAAAACCCATAATAGTTGTGATACAGTAAACATTCCATGGCCAAATTCTACACTAAACTACGATAACTACAGTAATCCAGATCCATGAAACAAAGTTAGACTCGACACTAGTACAAAAGTATGGAAGTCATGATGAACCTTTACAAAAAACACTGGTTCGGCCTCAACTGGAGTATTGCGTCCAGTTCTGGGCGCCGCACTTCAGGAAAGATGTGACGGCCTTAGAGAGGGTGCAGAAGAGATTTACTAGAATGATTCCAGGGTTAAGGGACTTCACTTACGTGGATAGACTGGAGAAGCTGGGTTGTTCTCTTTGGAACAGAGAAGGTTGAGAGGAGATTTGATAGAGGTATTCAAAATCATGAAGGGACTAGACAGAGTAGATAGAGAGAAACTGTTCCCATTGGCAGAAGGGTCAAGAACCAGAGGACATAGCTTTAAGGTGATTGGCAAAAGAACCAAAAAAGGTACCATGAGGAAAAACTTTTTTTTAAAAAAAAATAACACAGCGAGTGGTTAGGACCTGGAACGCACTGCCCGAGGGGATGATGGAGGCAGATTCAATCATGGCCTTCAAAAGGGAATTGGATAAGTACTTGAAAGGAAAAAACGTGCAGGGCAACAGGGGAGTGGGACTAGGTGGATTGCTCTTGCATAGAGCCGGCGCAAACTCGATGGGCCGAATGGCCTCCTTCTTCAAGCTACTGTAACCTATGATTCTATTCCTATGACTGTAAATATAACAATAAGAGATGGCCGCCAGGCAACCTTCACTCTAGTAACTTGCACCCAGGTCTCTTCCAATGTCATAAACCTGGTGCTAGAAATTGCTGCAACTGCTCATTTGTTTGTAGATCTTCCTTTTCTCAGTGGAACACGACTGATTTTTTTTGGGCAAGGGAAGAAACGAGAAATTATACACTTCATATGGCAAGCACCGGCCCACTCCCTAGTACTCAGCACACTGGGTTTACACAGCAAACTTATGTACCACAGTTCAGCAATTACTGTACTGTGAATACTGTGTCAATTTATGAAACAGCTTGCATTTATATAGCACCTTTAACATAGTAAAACGTCCCAAAGTTCTTGACAGGCACGCCAAACAAAATTTGACGCCGAGCCACATACGGAAATATTAAGACAGATGACCAAAAACTTGGTCAAAGAGATAGATTTTAAGGAGTGTCTTAAAGGAGGAAGTGAGAGAGGTTGAGAGGTTTAGGGAGGGAACTGCAGAGTTTAGGGCCTAGGCAGCCGAAGGCACGGCTGCCAATGGTGGGAGAAGAAATCTATGTCTGCATGTCCGGGATGTCAATCAGAAATTGGTAGCACAACACAGTACAGATCAGCAAAGGATGTTCAAACTGGTGCTACAAGGTCCCATTCTTTCCAAGTTCTCAATACTGAAGTGTCTTCCTAACTCAAGTGCAGCTCTCTCTGACCTCCGTAACAAACGGGGCAACACTTAGTTCATTCCAAAGAATTTTTTTTTTTTGAAGGGGTGGGGAGAAAGTTTAGTAACTATTCATAAATCAGTTGCCTTTTTTTCTGCAGAACTGTAATTTGAATGTGGGATATTTGTCAGTAAGGGATAGAGTGTACAGTAAATACTGTTCTTGAACAGACCAAGTACAACCTAATTCTTTTCTAGCTTCGCGAAGTTCATGGTTTCTAAATGGGGGAAAAAGTTCACTACCTGCACACGTTCCATTTCAGGGCAGTATCCGAGCTCCAACACCCTGGTAGGAAGCAGGATTCTGCACACAACTATTTGCTTGGCAATTGGGGGGGCGGGGGCGGGGGTTTAAGGGAAGAGGAGAACTGTTGAGCAGAGGACTGGTGCTCCCCATAACAAATCATCAGAGGAGCCCTATCACTACAGCGCTCCCCACCATCCAATTATAGGGTGGCACCAGCAGAAATCTGAGAGCATGTGCGCTCACTCTATGGGCATCCAATAAACTTTAGCAAAAACATGTGGATAACACAAATACAAAAAGGCTCCAAATGAAGGTCACAGAACTTCTGGGCAGCAGGACCAGTAGTTTAACTGCAGATCAGCAGCTTTTGTCAAACACCACCTAGAATTAAACAAGTACTTCACTTTAAATGGGTGCAGGTGTTTATTAGAGGCAGCGTGTAAAAGCTCATAACAGAGCAGATACTGATGTCTGAGTCCACTGGACACTCCCACTGTTGAACACAAAAGTCCACTGAGCAGGCCAGAGCCAATTTCAAGCACAGCACAATTCCTGTAAGCTTTGAGTAATGACGGGAAAACAGAAGTTTAGTAATGACACCAACCTTTCCTCTTTACCCCACAGTTGTCATCAGTCCCAAGGCAGGATCTACAGGTTTGAGAGTCAGATATCCACTGTGATCTCAAGTAAAAATTCTACAAAGTTTACAAGCACCACATGGTGGGGTACGGAGCCATTCAGACCAGAAAGACGTCAGGTTCAATCCCTAGTCTCTGCCCATGTTATTATTCAGCTGGGAGGACAACAGGACATTACAATTGGCCTCAATGTTCCCAGAATAGGGAAGAGGGGGAAGGCTGAGGTTTTCACCCCAAACCATTATCCAGTGAACTGCTGTAAGGGATCATGAGAAACATCAGCTGACAGCCCACAGTATCCTGACATTCATGGCCTGAGTTCAAGACATCAGGTGCTGTCTAACTGCAAGTATTTCAAAACACACTGGCCACTCCTGGTATGCAGCAGTTCCATGCTAGCAATGACCAAATGAACCAGATCAACTGATCACAAAGAATTAAAAAAAGGGGGAGGTTATAAAAAAATTCTGTACACCAAGGGTGCTGACAATGTGTAATTCCCTGCCTGAAAGCATTGCAGAGCCCATAAATATTTAAGAGAATTACACATTGGCTTGAAAAAGAGGAATAATGAAGGGTATGGGGAGCAAGAGTGGGATTGGACCAGGTGGCTAATATGCAGAATTCGGCAGAGACTGGCCCGTTTTTGTGCTACATTCTATTATTCATTTTTTTGGGGCTATGGGTTGAGGGAGGAATGTATTACAGGATCACTACAACCCATGAAATCATACCCTAACATTAGTTTACATTTTCAGGAGAGGACAGGTACACTGAAATAAATGATGCAATTTGCCTGAAGATATCCAATCTGGAATGTTGTTTTCCCATCAGGATGGCTCCTTAGGTTCTGAAGTTTCTCATTAAAGGATTCAACTGTGTAGTACTGCTCCAATAACTAAAATAATTTTAATCTTTATGCAGAGCCTGTAAGGAGTCTGCAGCTAAGAATAGTACAATTAACTATAACCCCATTTCAAATGGGGATTAACTGATTACTGATGTCAAAAGAAAGAATGAGGAACTGAACCAATATATCACTATGATGTCCCATGGACTGGTAGAACGGAGGTTCACTCACAGGGGCGCTCCAAATCTGGGACAGGCGAGCTAGACCATTCCGCACAAGGGAGGAAATAAAGGTAAACTGAAGAGTCACCTCTAGGTCGCACACATATCTACTACTTGCATGATTCAGCACATCCTAACATCTAGTTACCAAGCAGAACTGGATAGCTTTATTGGTGTCTGAAACAGGAATTGGAGGGGGTTTAAAAAGAGAGAGAGATGGTAAAGAAAAACAAAATCTAAAAATGCACCAGTTATTTGTCTCTCCCCAAACAGGATACATAACATTAAATAGAAAATCCAGATTGCACAACAATCTGTGCTTAGTCCATGTCTGTAACCCAGCCTCTGAGTAATCTATAAAAATCACCGGCATCTCCACATTATAAAAATTTAAGCAGTGCTCAGAATTTCACAGGCCTCTGCACACTGGCACATCACCATGTGCATACTGAAAGCTAGCATTTCCTGTACAGTCGGACAGTCCTATTTCGTCACGTGCTTGCCGCCACCCATGGAGGAAATCTCAAGAGAACAGGTTTGCTAGTATGTCTGTGGGGGGGCAGTGTAAACTAAAATGGCCCAGGTCTCAGCCTGCCAGAGTTCATGAAGATTACACAAGAGATGCATCGGTAAGAGAAATCAAAGTAGCACCACAGTATTATTTTGATTTAGTGCAAAAGGGCCTTTATAGTTAGCACACCATCCCCTCAGCTACTTAACTGGAATTTCAGGCAGGAATGAACAAGGTTGATTGGGCAATAATCACAGCACCTGGCAAAACCCATGAGAAACGTTGCAGTCTATGAATCCCCAGAAAATAAACTGCCAGCTAAACAGGCCTGCATCACATCCTTCCTAAATCCAATTTTCTAAAATAGTTATAATCAAGACTATGGAGGTCCAAAAATAGAATCAACTATTCCTATCCAACTCATAGCAAAGCGGGGACAGAGCGAGCGAGAGAGACTAAACAAAAGAGAGACACACAAAGAAAGAGATACACCCTTAGAATCAGAAGTTTACAGTACAGCTTCAGCCCATCACGTGTGGGTCATTGATAGAGCAATCCAAAAACTAATCCCACACTGGCCTGCCCTGTATTAAGAGCCATAGAACCGCTCTGGTCATGGCTTTGAACTATAACCCTATTTTAAGTTAAAAATGTGCACATGAAAGTAAAAGGCTGATAAAATTGGTTCAATACAAAAGTCCATGATCAACATCTTCAGGAAAGCTGAAGGAATGGCTGTCACTCAAGTGCACTTCCCACTGTCGAGAGACACTTGCAGCATTTAATTGAGCATTACAAATGGATAATGCTTTTTATTTTGCGAGGGGGAGGGGTTGCAAGAGGGGTGAAAAAAAAATCAGCAGTTTGTGTGGTAGTAAAGATATTTAAGTTTGTGGAACACACACACACACAGTTAAAATCCCAGCCACAATTTTCACTCTCAGCATCATGGTAAAAGGCTGCTCTCGCTGGTGAAGAAGTCATACCCCCAAGCTGTTAAATAAAACCTGCATATGCACTGGATTTTATGCAATAGTTACTAGAATTATACACATACCCCGAAAAGTAACAGCAATTTGCAGTACAAACACAATAAATGCACTTTTAAATCTTCCTGTGAAGCGCCTTGGGACATTTAACTGCGTTTAAAAAGGTGCTATATAAATGCAAGTAGCAGTTGTTGTGTATTGGCAGAAATTCCACCAACCTGCAGGCAAGTTCTGGACCCAGTTATACGTCTTGACGATCTGACAGTAGCGTGCTGATTAGACTCTACAAAGGATCCAAGCTATCCGCGTTCAATGCCTCAAACTAGAAATCAACTGTTCTCGATATAACCAGAGGATCTGGATTGAGGAAAGAGGCACAATCTGGAAGGCTACTCATAAAAACAGTAGGGGGGTTGGCAAACAGCAAGGACTGCAAAAGACTTGGAGGACGTTGGCTGAATGGGTGGACAGTGGTGGATGCAATTTAACATGGAGGAGTGTGAGGTATTGTATTTTGGGAGGGAGTCTAAACTCAATAGAAAGACACAAAGAATGCAGAGGAAGAGACACATGGGGTATAAATATATAATTCATTGCAAGTGAAAGTGCAGGTAGGTAAAGCCATAAAAAACAGTAATTTGAGTTTTATCAATAAAGGCTTAAGAACACAAGAGCAAAGTGGCAAAGATAAATTTGTACAAGGCAATGGTTATGGGGCAGTTCTGACACTGTTTGCACCCCACTAGAGAAAGGATATTAAATTTCTCAGGGCGTACAGTGTAGATTTACTGGGATGATGCCAGGGATGGCAAACTATAATTATCAGGAGACCCCGGAGATACTGGGACTATTTCCACTAGAGCGAAGGCAGCCAAGAGGAAATTTGAGGTTTTTTTTTTAAAAAATGAAGGGTTTTGATTGAGTGAATAAGGAAAGACTACTCCCTCTGGTTGGGGAGTTAGTGAGGAAAGATTAAAATCATCAATGAGGGGAGAGGTTAGCAGAATTGGTGGAACATGGAATGCTTTGCCATAACCAGTGGTCAAGGCAGATTACTGTTGCTTCTTTTAAACAAAAACTGGATTAGTGTTTGAAGCAGAGGAAGATACAGGGCAGTGGGATTATTTTTGGATTGTTGTAGCAAAGCGCTGGCACAAGACACGATGGGCTGAATGGCCTCTTTCTATGCTGTGAGCTTCAAGGGTTGTGTGATGGTTTTAAAATACCACTTAAGAGGGAGCACTGGTGTACTCGCATGTGGTCCTAGTGTAGAATTCCTCATGTCAAATTCCACAACTCTGAGCAAAGAAAGCAGAAGATGAGGCATGCACTTCCTGGCAGCAAGGCCCAAGTCCAGTTCACACATGGGCACAGGGGAGGAGAAAGAGTGTTTTTTTTTAAGAATTACTTTCTCTCACATAAGCAATCCTTATAGCCCGGACTGTCAACTCTGTAGTTCACAGGAATAATTAAAATATTTTCACTCCTTTACAAGTGCTCATTTTACTTTCAGGAGGATTATAGACCTGAAATAAACACAAGCAAGTCCCAAATATCTGAATATGAAGATCAGAGGTTTACAAACTTTTCTGGGGGGGGGGTTAAACCCCCCCAAAAAACCAACACACCTGACAACACTCCCCCCTTCCAAAAGACAGTATGCTACTCAAAAGGAAAACTGCTGCCTCTGCCATCAGGACTGCGCTGCTCTGCTGGACTACACTGTGCCTCAGCAGCTGTGACTCTCAGTTGCATCAAGTTTAAGGGTAAGCTGCTCCAGCCTACAGTGTCCCATCCCCCCGCCCCTCACCTGATGCTGTTACCTTCTGAGCTTCAGGACTGTACTTCAGCTTCACTCGGCTGCTGCGTTGGTCCTGGACAGAAATCCGCTTACTCCTGGGTTAAAGTCCGTTCTGAGGCCATCTTACGGATGAGGCCCATCCCCCATTCCCTTGGTCCCATTCAGACCAAATGAGATTTCATTTTCGTTCACCACCCAACTTTGCTTCCTGGCTCCCATGCTAGCTGACGTTGTAAATGGTTCCCTCTCCTCAGGCACTGTTATCCCATCCTTTCAAAACTACCGACATCACCCCTTTCCCCAAAAAATAAAATCCATCCTCAACCCCTCGGTCCTTGTAAACTGCTGCCCCATCTCCAACCTCCCTTTCCTCAAACATATCGCCTTCAATATCCATTCCCATAACTCCATCTTTGAATCTCTCCAATCTCTGCGAGTTAACCTGCGACAATGACCTCCTCTATACAGACCCTATCTTGACCAGTAACAGCTTTCATCGGGAGGTAGAAGCTTCAACAGGCATATCAAAAAAAAAGAAACAGTTTATACAGAACAAAGTGAGAACTATTAGGTTTTTTTAAAACTTAATCTGTACCAACACACTGAAGCACAACAATGAAGTTCTACATGCATTTACATTAGATACATTAAATCAACTAGAGAGGCCTGGAAAATATTTTACTCAGAAGACGTCACCACGTGCAGACAAAACAAAGTTACTGTCTCCCCCTGCACCAAAGAACACGTTTGCATTTTGCACAAACTCACATCATGGGGCCAACTCCAAATACAAGACAACCAGAACGGGCTGTCTAAATACAGAGAACATACGAGAGTGGGTGGAGGTCAGAACGCTGTCCTTCAAGCTCAGAAATTTGGCCCTGAACATAGCCCAGACCAATGGAAAAGTCTTTCCTCTCCCTTCACACACCCCCAAGTCCAGCTGTAAGAAAAAGCAGCTTGGCGAGTCTCTAGCTAGATCCCAGTGACAGAGTTCAAAGCTCAACACTGGCCATAGATCAGCACAAGGGCAGTTGATATGGGGTATGCAAGCTCCAGACTAGTGCAGCGGCAGACACTTCTTAGGTTAAGGTATATTGCCGGAGACAGTGTAGGTCCTGAAAGAGCTTCACGCTGCATCTAACCCATACAGCTGGCATTATATTATATTGCGTGATGCCAGTAACAAGCACATAGAAAAACATTCTATTCCCAGCACTAACATCCTTCCATTTGGGCCCAAGAAAAGAAAGTTATCCCAACCTTCAACAAACTTCAGTAGTTACCAAATGGCAGAGGCTGCTGAGAATTTTTTTCAAAAAATCCATCAGCCTCTTCCATGCTGTGTGAAGTTTGTAGCTTCCATGGGTGAATAACTACTAATCTCACACCCTCCTCACAAGGACCATCCATCACCAAAGTAGCCATTTTAAAAATTTATTCTTGGGACATGGGCATGAGTGGCAAGGCCAGCATTTATTGCCCATCCCTGGATGTCCTGAAAAGGTGCCAATGGACCTTCTTAAACTGCTGCAGTCTGTGTGGTATTCTTTGTAGTGGTTTTGATACAACAGAGTTGTTTGCTAGGCCACTTCAGTTAAGGGTCAGCCACATTGGGGTGGGACTGGAGTCACATACAGGCTGAACCGGGTAAGAACGGTAGGTTTCCTTCCCTTAAAAGGGCATCAGTGAACAAGTTGAGTTTTTAAAACAACAATCCGGCATCTTCATGGTCACTTGAACTGATACCAGCTTTTAAGTTCAAGATTTATTTATTTAATCTTGCATCTTGTAAACTTAAGCTCATCCAAAACTCTGCTGCCTGTATCCTAACTCACACTTGCATTTACATAGCACCGTAACATAGTAAAATGTCCCAACGCGCTTCACAGAAGCATTATCAAAAAAAATTTGACATCGAACCACATAAGGAGATATTAGGACAGGTGACCAAAGCTTGGTTAAAAAAAGGTAGGTTTTAAGGAGCCTCTTCAAAAAGGAGAACAGCGGAGAGGTGGAGAGGTTTAGGGAGGGAATTCCAGAACTTAGGGCCTAGGCAGCTGAAGTTACGGCCGCCAATGGTGGAGCGATGGAAATCGGGGATGCGCAAAAGGCTAGAATTGGAGGAGCGCAGAGATCTCGGAGGGTTGTAGGACTGGAGAAAGTTATAGAGATAGAGAGGGGCGAGGCCAAGGCGGGATGGGGGGTGGTGGATTTTAAAATCAAGGCGTTCCTGGGCTGAGAGCCAACGTAGATCAGCGAGCACAGTGGGGGGTGATGGGTGAACGGGACCTGTTGCAAGTTAGGATACAGGCAGCAGAGTTTTGAATAAGCTCAAGTTTATGGAGGGTGGAAGATGGGAGGCTGGCCAGCTCATCATTAAGAACCCTTTTAAAAACTGAATGTATGCTGAACACCAACATTCTTTTGCTTTTCACTTCAACCCTCCTCCCCACCCCAGAATATTTTGTATACCGTGCTGACATCAGGGGTACCGACTTAGAAACATCATCAAGCCTCACACTGCAACAAAGTTAAATCAAATAGTTGATAAATATCTTGGATTAATACTTGCAGCTCAGATATTAATCCAGCTTACTCTGCTGGCCTCTTAACTCATTCTAGCCAGTATACAAATATTCGAACATAAATGGATAGGCAACATTGGGTTAGTCTTGCTTAATTCTTTGTAACATAACAGGAAGATTTCCTGTGGTGTTGCTCAGTGGGTTGGCAGAAGTTTATCAATGGGGAGAACGCAAAATAAGTGAATCGCAGGAAAATGTTCTTAAATTGGTTCAATTTCCCAGGGAGCAATCAGAAAAGCGTATTTTGTTTGGTACTTAAAAAGGTCATTTGCAACGCAACACACAAGCTTTACTAGCTGATCTCTCATGACAGTAAGTTAGATGAGAGCTGTTTTTACGAGGACAGAAGCTTAATACCCACTTGTAGTAAAATGTATTATTCTACTAAAACAAACAGAGCGCCATGTGTCTGCAAGGCGACAAAATCTAATCGTTAAGTGAAGACAAGCTCAGGTCTCAGTTTAACTGTTTGGTTGGAAAACTTTGCTGATAAAATCAATCATCAGTTTAGATTGTGGGAGAGAAGGACCCAGCATTAAGTCATTAGCTTCCCCCCTTTTAGCTTTGCATCTGTGACAAAGCATAACATATGGAGTGCACTGACAGAATGGCACTGTACTACACTTGCAAGGGAGGGCAGAATGGCAAAATTCCTGCCACATATACAGAGTGGTCCCAGTGTGCCACTGCATCTCTCGTCCCATTTCAGGACTACAGGTTACTTACCATAGAAAGTTACGGCACAGAAGGAGGCCACCATTCAGCCCGTTGTGTCCGTGCCAAACCATCTTCCCAGCTTGTTCCTCTCCTGGAATATTTTTCCCAGGATTGTTCCATCTTCTCTTCCACCCCCCCACAACTATCATTCCTCCACTCTTGTTTCTCAGGTTTTTCCTGTTCTATTTCTGTGTTCCCCAACATGAACTAAGGGACTCTTTTTTAAAAAAAAATACATACACAGACTGTGCTCACAAAACATAGGCCTCAGTACCCATGTTATCGGCCCAAACATTCCATTCCCCAGATTGACACAGCTCAAACAGAACAAAAAAAAAACCTTATCGTACACAATTCTGAACACTATAATCAGAGTGTTTGGAAAGCTTACGTGTTCAATAGAAAATGAACAAAACTTTGGATGCCAGGTCAAAGCGTACATTCTAACAGCCACAATATCATTTTGTGTTAAATATTCAGGGCCTTGAAAATTACCTAGAATATTTACTAAAACCGCCAATTTACCAGATTAAAACAAAACTAAAAACAGGCGTCGACAATCAATGTAGGCACTGAGCAAGGCATTTTCAAAAATGCTGACAAACTGGTTTTCGAAATTCAACAGATCATTAAACCCAGGGGAAAAATAAGGTCTTTAAAACATAGGTTTTCAAACTGCAGTGCGTAGACCGCGAGGGGATCTACAAGGTCACGTTTCCCTGCATCCGAGGTCAGGCATGCTTCATGCTATAGGCACATTGGCTTAATCTACGTTTATTGACTTACTAGCATGTTACTTTTCTTGTCACATGCTAAACATTTTCTGTAGCTTCGGCTATCCTAAGATAGCGCTAAAACTAATGCAGAAGTTAAGAAACAGAGTTTGAAGAAGAGGAGGCAAGTTCTCCCCAGTGTCCTGGCTAATATTTATCCCTCAACCAACATCGCTAAAACAGATTACCTGGTCATTTTCTCATTGCTATTTGTGGGAGCTTGCTGTGCGTAAATTGGCTGCTGTGTTTCCTACATTACAACACTGAAGTACATTCAATAAGTACTTAATTGGCAGTATAGCATTTTGGGATGTCCTGAAAAGAGTTATATAAATGCAAGTCTTTCTTTTTTCCCCCCTGATGTGCTGAATCAGAAACATGGTTTCCTCAGTCACAAATCCACTTCACAGCTTGGTCCTGGATCTCTCAAGGGCCGAAAGACGCCCCTCCATTACACGCCTAAGGAGTTCTGAACCACAAAGGAGAACAGTTTAGACACCACAAATTTAACCATCAATGGGGCTTTGCAGTCATTGAAATCAGACAAGAAAGACCAGTTGCCCTTCGCCCATTGTCAAAACAGCCCCAAAGGGCCACATCCAGGCCGAAGCAGTCATCTACCAGATCCCTAATGAATCAACAATTTAAAGAAGTGCATCAGTTGGTGCTGAAGATCTACCCCTTCAACTGGAGGAACGACTGCTTAAAAGTAGTACGGTGCATATCCACGAGTCAGGAAGATGGTGGCAATGCATTTGATGATGAGTGGCATTGCGAGCAGCATAACTCATGTACAGCTTCCAGTAGCTGCAATCCGCATGAGGAATCCAAACCATGCTCCCTCAGTTGTCTGACAAACTAGTAACAATTCTCCTGGGGGTGGGGAAGATAGATAAAGAAAAGAATGCAAGTGGGGTAGAGATGGCACTAAGATGGCGTCTGATGAAAGACTGAAACCCAAATCAACCTTCTGCAGCAGAGTCCTTAATCCGATACTTGCTTCGGGCAGGTCTGCAGTACTCCAGGACACTGCCGATTGACCAGGTGACCTGGCTCATGGGACCGAAGGATGAAGTCCAGTCACTCGAGGCTAGGGTTTTTCCCCACTCAGCTCCAGATAACAGTGCAAGTAGCTGCACGGCTTTACCCTGGGGGGTAATCATTGAGACTTGGCTCTTGGCAACCTGCCTAAGCTCTCAGGACAGAAATGTACAATCCATGGGCAAGGATTTCTGCTGTTCACTTTTTATAATGAAATCGCAAATGTGATTTGCAAACATAGAAACACACATTGCGTGCAGAATTGTGGAGACTCACTACAGATCTCCCTCCCACATCAGGCAAACAGATTTTTTTTTTAAAAACCAGAGTGGGTTTCTCCATAGCTTGGCTTGGAGTCTCAAAGCATGGTGATGGGCTTCCCACACTGACCAAAAAGGAAGGCGAGGAGAGATCTGGCAAAGCAGGGGGGGGGGGCTTAGGAAATGAATGAGTGACAGTTGTGATGGCTGAGAATAGATAGGATGGAGACGACCAGAGTGGAGGAACGGAGGGCACGTACTGTTACAGGGCACTTGCGGAGTTTGCAACGACAGGGTAGATTGCGGCCAAGCGGAATTTGTAAGTGAGGCCTAAGAATATTTTAAAAAATCTTTTGGGGGTTAGGAAAACCTGGATATCAGCAAGGACGGGCTGACAGGACTTAAGACTAGGATTCAGGTAGTGTTTTGGATGTGTTGGGTGGAGGTCAGCGAGAAGAGCACTGGAGGAGTTAAAGCTATATCCCAATTTTTTCCCAATACCACAAATTGGCACTTCGCTGCGATATAGCACATCTCAGCTTGTGATTACATACACGCTGCTGCTCGGACATTACATTAACATTTTCACACTATAGGGAAGTGTTTTGTTACTGTTTCTATTCACAGTGATGGTTAAAGCACCATTACACAATGTTCAACAGGCAATAATGGATGCCTAGAGTCAAAAAGGCCACAATAACCAGAAGAGCAAAGCCCAGAGGTGTATAACTAGTACTTCAACTCAGATTACATTATAGTCACGTAACTTACTCCAAACCAACTTTTAAAGCAGCCCAGAAATTAAGATCAATTTAGAATTCATCCTGCTGATGTGCAAAGGCACAGCTGGAATTTTTTGTTTCATCCTGCCCCAAGCAGCAGGGTACTTCACCTCACTGAGAACTCACCACGAGGGAGTTTCCAGGACACAGTCCGACATTCTGTTCCATGGCCTGGTATGTTTAATCAGAATTACAAAGCACAATATTTAACCTGACAATTACCAGGCTTCACTTGCACCTTTAAAGTCACTCCACAGGTACTACCTGCTCAGATGTGCTCACTTCCCAAGGTCAATTACAAGCTAGTTGCTGTTGCAGGTTTCTGTACATTGGCTCCTCTCTTTGGAGGGGTCAGGTTATCTGTTAGAAAATACTAAACATCTGTTAGAAAATACTAAACATCGCCAGATCATCGACACAGATACCACCATCACACGAGACGACACCACCCACCAGGTGCATGGTTCATACTCCTGTGACTCGGCCAACGTTGTCTACCTCATACGTTGCAGGAAAGGATGCCCCAGAGTATGGTACATTGGCGAGACCATGCAGACGCTGCGACAACGGATGAACGGACACCGCGCAACAATCGCCAAACAGGAGGGTTCCCTCCCAGTCGGGGAACACTTCAGCAGTCATGGACATTCATCCACCGACCTTCGGGTAAGCATACTCCAAGGCGGCCTTCGAGACACACGACAACGCAAAATCGTCGAGCAGAAATTGATAGCCAAGTTCCGCACCCATGAGGATGGCCTCAACCGGGATCTTGGGTTCATGTCACGCTACACGTTACCCCACCAGCGAACAAATGTTATCTGTTTTTAAATATAACGGGTCAGTTGCTGTCTTTTCTATGTTTCTACCTCTCTATCTCTGTTTTTTTTTGTTTGTTGTTTTTTTTTGGTGATTTGTATATTCTGTGAGACCTGGCAGGTAACACCTATCTGTCTGCACACTGATAGTTTTTTCAACTGCCCGTTGCCAAGGCAGTCTGTACTCACCAAGCATTGTTCTGTGAATTATAAATGCGATTTCATTTCGAGGATTTCATTTTCACATCGTTCACCTGACGAAGGAGGAAGCCTCCGAAAGCTTGTGAATTTAAAATAAAATTGCTGGACTATAACTTGGTGTTGTAAAATTGTTTACAATTGTCAACCCCAGTCCATCACCGGCATCTCCACATCGTTAGAAAATACAGCAGGGAATGACTGGTAGCATTGTGGTTAATGTTGGGATTCATAGGTGTTCTATACAACGTGCACAGACTAGAAAGTCCGGGCCAATATTTATCCCTCATCCGACACCACTAAAAAACAGGTTATCTGGTCATTATCACATGGCTGTTTGTGGGACCTTGTTGTGCGCAACTTGGCTGCCACATTTCCAATAGTGACTACACTTCGAAAGTAGTTAATTGCCTGTAAAGCGCTTTGGGACGTTCTGAGGTCATAAAAGGCGCTCTATAAATGCAAGTCTTTCTTTTAATATGATCGAATTTTTTGAAGCAGTCATTAGGTTAGCGGATGAGAGTAGCCATGGTCCATTTGAATGAGGTTAGACACTGTATACCTGGATTTTCAGAAAGCCTTTGATAAGGTACTCTACAAAATGGAACAGAATCTTGTGGAATTAGTGGGAGGCTGCTACATTGGATTAAGAATTGGCTACAAGCCTGTAAGTAGGTATCAATGGTTCCAGATCAGCTTGGAGACCAGTTTCCAGTGGTGACTCACAGCAATTGCCGTTAAAGTCTTTGCCTTTTAGTATCTTTAATAATGACCTAGATGCAGACGCTGGGGGAATGATCCGCAAGTTGCGGGTGACACAACGATTTGTGCAAGTCTTAGGACTGTGGAAGAGTAAACTACTTCAAGCAGATCTCAATGTGTTGGGCAAAATGGTATTGAACTGAGACAAGTGCTGTGCTTTGCACGTGGGGAGGACTAACGGTAAGTATACATACACCTTACAAGGAACTGAAGCCTGTGGAGAAAGAAAAAGATCTTGGTGTCATAGTTCATAACTCTCTGCGATCAATGCCATGGAACTATAACTAAAGCAAACAGGGTACTGCGCTGCATTCACAGGACCATTCAATACACTATTTTGTCCTTGTGCAAGATTTTGGTTCGGCCTCCTTTAGACTACTGTGTCCAGTTTCGGTCCCCTCACATGGTGGGTGATATTGAGGCTTTGGAAAAGGCTGAGGAGGGCACCAAGATTGAACCCCAGTTTTAAACACCTCAGCTACCCAGACAGACCTACAAAAGTTGGGTCCATATACTTTGGAAAAGCAGAGACTACGGGGCGATTTGATTGAGGTCGATAAAATAACGAAGGGACTAGACTGTGTTCACACATTTATAAATTATTTTAATTGGAAAGGGTGGAGACAACCAGAGGTTATGTTTATAAGTTACACAAGGGTAGAACTAGGCTAGGTGTTAGGCAGTTGTTCTTTCCACAGAGAATTATTGACCTACGGAACAAGTTTTCAGCCCATGCTGATTCGCTGAATACCATCATCGAGAGAGAGCTGGACCGTGTTCCTAGCTGTGGCGGTGATCACATCGTACAAGAGGTAGGTGCCAAGTAAACACAAGTCATGGTTAATGCAGTCTCCTGGGTGGGGGATTGAAGAGGAATTTTCCCAATTTTCCCCTCTAATTGGATTTTTTTTCCCGCCTCGTCCGGGAGATTATGTGGTTTCTGATGGGCAGGGAGTGTACGTTTTGTGATTCATAAGGCATCATGACTGCATGGGACAGGCTACATGAATCAGCTGGTCTTTTCCTGGCCGACATTTTCACGTTTGTAGAACCAAGGGTTCTGTGTTTTAAATGTTAATGTTCCCATGTCAATGAGCAGCTGGCAGGACAGCCAGCTCTTAAGGACATTAAAATTTCACCAGCGTTCAGGTGCTGTTTGGTGGAACCCTGCACATACCTTTAAGTACACCTCTGTAAAGCTCTGCTATCCAGTAACTATAAAACGATGTGCAGGCAACCCCTTGCATTTATATAGTGCCTTTAATGTTGTAAAAACGTCCCAAGGCGCTTTACGGGAGCGTTATCAGACAAAATTTAACACCGAGCCACATAAGGAGACAGTCGGACAGGCGCCCAAAAGCTTAGTCAAAGAGGTATGTTTTAAGGAGCGGCTTAAAAAAAAGAGAAACGAAACAAGAACTTACATTGCATTTCTACAGCACCTTTCACAACCTCAGGACGTCCCAAAGCGCTTTGCGGCCAATTAAGGATTTTTGAAGTGCAGTTACTGTTGCAAGAAGCGCGGCAGCCGAGAGGCGCACAGCAAGGTCCCACAAACAGCAATGTGATAATGACCAGATAATCTGTTTATTTCTAGTGAAGTTGGTTGAGGGATAAATATTGGCCAGGACATCTCCCCTGCTCTTCTTCGAATAGTGTCACGGGATCGCTTACATCCACTGGAGGGGACAGACGGGGCTTCAGTTTAACGTCTCATCCGAAAGACATAAGCGCTCTGGCAGTACCGTACTGGAGTGTCAGTCCAGATTTTGGGACCTGAACCCACAATCTTCTGACTCAGAGGGGAGAGCGCTACCAACTGAGCCACGGCTGACAGGTAAAGGGAGGTATAAAGGCGGAGAGATTTAGGGAGGGAATTCCAGATCTTGGGGCCGAGGCGGCTGAAGGCACGGGTGCCAATAGCGCTGCGATGAAAATCGAGACTGCGCAAGAGGCCAGGATTGGAGGTGCGCAGAGATCTCAGAGGGTTGGAGGAGGTTACAGAGATAGGGAGGGGGCGAGGCCATGGAGGGATTTGAAAACAAGGGTGAGGATTTTTTTTTTTTTTTAAAATCGAGGCATTGCTGGACCGGGAGCCAACGTAGGTCAGCAAGCACAGGGGTAATGGGTGAACGGGACTTGGTGAGAGTTAGGATACGGGCAGCAGTTTTGGATGTGCTCAAGTTTATAGCGGGTGCAATATGGAAGGCCGGCCAGGAGAGCATTGGAATTGCTGCCAACTCATACCACTCCAAAAGCAGATTTGGCTACAACAGCATGCATTACAACAGTGACTACACTTCAAAAGTACTTCATTGGCTATGAAAGGGGCTATGAAAGGCACTATAGAAATGCAAGTCTTTATTTCAATGACCCTGGACTAGTATACCCCATCATGGCAAGTTGTGTAATTGAATTCAATAAATCAATGGGGGGGGGGCTGGCATTAAAAAAAATGACCATGAAAGCAATCAGGGAAGGCAATCTGCCACCCCCACCCAGTCTAGTCTAAGCGTGACTCTCGTCCAGTAGTCTAGCAAGCCACAAAAGGCAGTGGATGCTGGGTCAATTGAAATTTTAAAGCCTGAGATCGATAGATAGATTTTTGTTGGGTAAGGATATCAAGGGATATGGATCAACGGCGGGTTGAGGCACAGATCAGCTATGACCTGATTAAATGATGGAACAGGCTCAAGGGGCTGAATGGCCTACCCCTGTTCCTATGTTCCAACTGCTTCAAGGCAGCAGCCCACCACTGCCTTCTCGGGGGGAAATGGAAACAAAATGTAGCCTTGCCAGCGTCGTCCACATCCCGGGGGGAGCAAATCAAGTTATGCTCTCGAGTGGTACCTAACTGTGATGCAACTGCGGCACGCGTCCCACAAGCGAAAACGGTGCTTCAAATGCAGTCACGTGCATGGAAAAAACAGACTTGAGTAAAAGGCACCCACACCAATTGCCCTCACTACACAGTTGCCAACCCAGAACATCACTTTCATTTTGTGAGGGGAGTCACCTCACCCTTTTGTGTCCATGTGCCAGGCGCTGCCATACCCAAGCAGCCAGACTACTCCAACGCTTTTCTAAAAAAATGTCAGCCACGAGATGTTTCAGAGACCCAAGTATTTTTTTGGGGGGGAAGGGGGGGGGGGGGGGGGGGGGGGGAAAGAGGAGAGTCCCACTCCGTTCCTTTTCAAAGCAGCATTACCGCAATCTTACATACGTGCACACGCACATCTCCACTAGTGAGAGGAAGGAGGAGAATATAGGGTCAGAAGGAATTGAGAGAATCCTTAAAAATCACACCACAATTAAATATGTTCTTGCTCCAATGCAGCATGCCACACAGCACCTGAGCATTTAGCAATTTCAAAAATCTTTTTAGGTAACTAAGTCACTCAGATAAAAGCGAATCTTAAGCCAAGTTTTCCATGTGCTTCACACAGTTACGAGGCTACTGCAAGCTCACTGTACATCCAACTGATCTTGTTAAGACATCATTAAGTGCAAAAGGATTCAAAACTGGACGATCAATATCAGCACTAACCGGTAACAGCGTTCAGCCCGAATCAATGCGCTTACCGAGAACGCGGAGTTGAAATCTTGTTCCAACTGGATCTAACCCAGGAGGCATACAGCCATCAGTTCTTTATAAATCATGCCAGTGATCAACTTGGTACTGTTTCATGTCATGAAAACCTTTTTACAAATTTCCCCCACCTCCTGATTCATGCAAGGGTATGGTTTCATGGCCACTGGCTGCCCACTAATGACTCATCCAAGCGGCCATTCTTCATTTACAAACCCAGTCAATCATGGGAATGGAGGCATTGCAGCCGAGCCCATTTCTGACTACAAACATCCAACACACGTGCAGTTTACTGGAGGCACTAGTGATCAGTTGTGGGAATCCTGGCTGATTTTTCCTTCACTGGTCCAAAAGGCACTAACCTATCACCACCGGACTGAACCTAGGACCCTCCTCATTCCACACTGAACAATGCACTTAGAAACTAAATCATCAGGAACCTCTCATCTTAACTGGTGTGATGCACACCCCCAATTCCAGACCAACTCTACAGGCACCTCTTCTCAGACATACAAAAGCAAGGAAGTTACACTAAACCTTTATAAGTCACTGGTTGGGCCTCAGCTGGAGTTGTGTGTTCAATTCTGGGCACTGCACTTTAGGAAGGACGTCAAGGCCTTGGAGAGGGTGCGGAAGAGATTTACTAGAATGGTACCAGGGGTGAGGGACTTCGGTGATGTGGGGAGACTGGAGAAGCAGGGATTGTTCTCCTTAGAGCAGAGATGGTTATGTGGAGATTTAATAGAGGTGTTTTGACAGTTTCTCCCTATCTACTCTGTTTCCACTGGCAGGAGGGTCAGTAACCACAGGACACAGATTTAAGATAATTGGCAAAAGAACTAGGAGGGAAGATGAGGAGAATTTTTTTTAATGTAGTGAGTTATGATCTGAAAAGCACTGTCTGAAAGGGGGGTGGAAGCAGATTCAACTGTAACTTTCAAAAGGGAATTGGATAAATACCTGAAAAAGGAAAAATTTGCAGGGCTATAGGGAAAGAGGAGGGCAGTGGGTCTAATTGGATAGCTCTTTTAAAGAGCTGACACAGGCACAATGGGCCGAATGGCCTCCTTCTGCGCCATATGATTCTATGACTACATTATCACCCAATCTGCTTGCACAGCCCAGTTCTATTCAGTCAAGGATGCCAGGCACGAGGGGCTTTATCCCAGGACATTGACGGTCAACATCAGTGATCTTGCATGACATTTTCAACATTACTTAGGACGCAGAAAATGAATAAATATAAGCAACATACGCAAGGAAATATTTTTTTTATAAACCAAAGTGATTTCGCAAATAACCACGAGAGGGGCAACACTAAACATCACAACTGACATACTTGCTCGAAATTCCTTGTGCAGTACAGTGCTCAGAGAAAATTCTAGAATGAAAAATCATCATTTGGAGGTCAGGTAAGGTTACCATAACATTCCCCATCTAGGTCAGTGATGTGCATCATCACCAGGTCAATGATATGTACAACACAAATCCTCCACACATTCTGCTCACCATAGCATCCCATCACTAAGCTGCAATTCTACCTTTAACCAGTTAATAGAAGTCACTAACCTATAACTTGGTCTCATACCATCTTAAAGAGCTTACAAGCATGATGCATGTATACTGTATTTTGTAAACCCCACTCATCATTAGACACTGCCTTTCACCAAGGATAATGGGGGGGGGGGGGCTCCACAAACTTCTCCCAAAGCACCACCTGAAAAGTATAACTGGTCTGACTGACTAAACCATCAACTTACCCCAAACTCCATTACACCTAAATAGCATCACTGGATTTTTGAGATGATGCTCAAAAGGACCCTAACAGCAAGGCCACAATCCCACAGCAAATGGTACAACAACAGTGTGATTAAGACAGGAGTAAAACTGCATTTGTGAAGACAGTTTTAAACCCATTCAAACTCACCTTGCGCACACTCAGCTTCACCTAAATTGAAGCTTAGCCAGTTCTTGGCTAGACCACTGCTCTGTACCACACATTAGCAATGCACTCCATCTTTCCCAGGGGGAAGGGGGAAGGGAGAAAAAAGAGAAAGGGGTGTAAAACACAGAACTGAACATACTGTCATTTGATCACTGTCACATTGATGAGCACCCATAAATCTATAGATATGATCCAGCAGAGCAATGTGCTACTTAAAATGGTCACAATTAAAACAAAAATTGAATTACTGTTGTAGACTGTCCCACATTTAGACATAAAAGTAATCTTTCAAAAAACTGTTGAAACAAAATCATTCAGCCCCCAACCAATTTCAACTTTAACGTGTGCAGCTCAAAACCACGTGTAATTTGTTGGAGGGAGAGAGGAAGTAAAAGCAAGAGACGGCCTCATAAAAATCCAATAGCACAAATTAGCTGATTCATTTTAAAAATCCAAAAATACATTTTAAAAACCATCTTATTAGATTCTCTAAGTCTTAAATCTTGGACAATCATTTTTTTTTAAAAAAACTGAACAGAAATCAACACATGCAATTTGAAACATGAAAAATTTATATATTTTTAAAATCACACACAGCAGGCAAAGGAACTCCTAAACTTCAGAAAATAATACAATTTCAATAGCTTGCTAGTGCACTTAAATTTGACAGTTTTGCCTTCAAAGTCACGTACACACTCACAAATACACACTGCTAGGTCAAAACCCTTTTCGAAAAATCCCATTCATTTTTCAAACATCTTAACGCATGCAATGAAGGTAAATCAGCTCACTGCAGAGGGAAAAGAACACATTCCAGAACCTACACTCCTGCAAAAACAATAGCTCTCTCATAAGCAAACTACTTTTAAAGATTTTTTTTTTAAAAAAGCATGTAGACTGACCTCTGGAAACGAAGATAAAAAATTGATTTTATCTCGATATTAGAATGCTTCCTACTGAAGTATTTTTTTAAAAAAAAGACACAGCTTCAGGTTGGGAGGGAGTAACGGCAAACCTATTTTAAAAAATAAACTGAAACTCGTGTCTTGAAGCTCGGCCTTGTGATTGAATTTCCCCCCCCCCCCCTTCATCACAAGCTTATTTTTACCTCCTGAAAGCCTGGTGTGCCTTGCGCCATTTGGATGAATGTATATACACAGAGAGAGAGAGACAAAAAATTAAGAGAGATCGCAGAACGGTTAAGATCTGGACGTACATTTAAAAAAAAATACACAGCACTCCGGAGTAGATAGAAAATGTTATTTTCTTTTAAAATAAGGAAGGTTTGAGGCGCTCCAGCGCGCAGTTTGCAGGAAGAGGCTGGACTGCTGTGTGTCAGCTCTGGGTGCTTAGTCAGTCCCAGCATAAGGCCTCAGGCTTCACTTGAATAACCAACCCTCCCACACACACATATATATATATATAGATATATAAAAAATTAAAATTACCAACACACAAGGGGGGAGGAAAAAATATAAATCAAACCAGGTACCGAGGCGGGAAACCAATCCCAATTTACAGTTTCCACCCTCTTGTGTGTGTGTCTCTATTAAAAAAAATCAATTTTAAGGGGGGGGGGGGGGGGGGGAAAGCAAAATATATACACACAAACACAAACACATATAATAAAAGGACACACCGACTCTCAGTTGGACCCCGGGGGCCAGCTTGTGACTCCACTCCTCTCCCAGGCCCTTCTTTTTCCTCCACTGCAACTTTAAACCACATTCAACCCCCAAAAAAAAAAAATTAAAATGGCGGTCCAGGCCTCCAACCCTCCCTCAGAAAAAAAAAAATTTCTCCCTCGGAATTATCTTTAATTTTTATTTTAAATCTCCCCCCCACCTTGAAGGGAAATTTTTTGTGTGTGTGTGGGAGGGGGGGGGTGGGGAAAGGGGGTTTGTTCTAGTATTTTCTCAGCCGGTTAACGAGTTGCCCCCCCCCCCCTCTCTCTCTCCCTCCCTCCTCTTTTCCTTTTCCTCCCCAATAAGGACATCTATTAAATTAAATGGTGTTAATATGAAAAAAGGAGGGAGAGAAGAGGAGGAGGGGGGGGGGGGCTTTATTTTTTTTTAAAATAATTATATTTTTAAAATGTTTGAACGTGTTTTTTTTTTATAATTTTTTTTTTAATTTTGCTTTGGGTCGGTGGTGGGGAAAGAGAAAGGAGGAGGTGGGTGGGGGGGGGGGGGTTTGTTTCTTTTTCTTTTTAAAAAAAAATTAGGAGGTGGGGGGAGGGAAAAAAATTCTCTCACCTGAACAACATCGGCCATGTTCCCGCCGCAGTGCCCGGATGGCAGCCTCGGGCTCGCTATAACAGCCGGCGCGCGCGGCCGCGAGGGGCGGGCGCGGGCACGTGGGGCGGGGAGGCGCGGGCCCGTGCGAGCGAGCGAGCGCGCCAGCCAGCGCGCGCGCACGTCAAAGAAGCGGGAGTGTTTTTGTTTTTGCGCCGTCGCCGCCCCTCTTGCAGGATGGGCCGACTGCGCATGTGCCGGCCGGGGCTCACTGTGTGGGGGTGGTGGGGGGGGGAGGAGGAGGAGGAGTTGAGGCCATTCAGCCCCTCGCAGCCCCGTGCTAATTGGGCGTTTTGTGTGTGTCAGCTGTGGCTCGGTTGGTGGCAACTCCCTCCGCTTGGTCGCGGGTTCGAGTCCTCGCTCCGGGGAGGGACTCGAGCGCAAAATTTTTAAAATCCAGGCCGGCACTCCCCCCCCCCCCCCCCTCCCCGGTCGGTGCCAGTGCTGAGGGAGCGCCGCACTGTCGGAGGTGCCGTCTTTCGGATGAGACGTTAAACCGAGACCCCCCCCCCCACCCCACCTCACCTCACCCCCACCGTCTGCCCCTCTCGGGTGGATGTAAAAGATCCCACGGTCACTATTGGAAGAAGAGCAGGGGGGAGTTCTCCCCGGTGTCCTGGGGGCCAATGTTTATCCCCCGTCCAACATGACTAAAAAACAGATGATCTGGTCATTATCACACCGCCATTTGTGGGATCTTGCTGTGCGCAAATTGGCTGCTGCGTTTCCTACATTACAACAGTGACTACACTTCAAGAAGTACTTCACTGAATTGTAAAGAGCTTTGGGACGTCCTGAGGTCGTGAAAGGTGCTATATAAATGCAAGTCTTCTTTCTTTCTTTCAGCTCCACATGAGCCTCCTCCCTCCCTACTTCATCTAGCCTGATCAGGATATCCTTCTATCCCTTTCTCCCACATGCTTATCTAGCTTCCCCTTAAATGCATCTTTGTTATTTGCCTCAACTACACATTCTCACCACTCTCTGGGTAAAGAAGTTTCTTCTGAATTCTCTATTGGACTTATTAACGACTATTTTATATTTATGACCTCTAGTTTTGGACTCCCCCACAAGTGGAAACATTTTCTCCACATCGACCCTATCAAACCCTATCATTATCTTAAAGGCCTCTATCAGGTCACCTCTCAGCCTTCTCTTTTCTAGAGAAAAGAGCCCCAGCCTGTTCAGTCTTTCCTGATAAGGATATCCTCTGAGTTCTGGTATCATTCTTGTGAATCTTCTTTGCATCCTCTCCAGTGCCTCTATATCTTTTTTATAATATGGAGACCAGAACTGTGCACAGTGCTCCAAGTGTGATCTAACCAAGGTATATGGAGACCAGAACTGTGCACAGTGCTCCAAGTGTGATCTAACCAAGGTATATGGAGACCAGAACTGTGCACAGTGCTCAAAGTGTGGACTAACCAAGGTATATGGAGACCAGAACTGTGCACAGTGCTCCAAGTGTGGTCTAACCAAGATATATGGAGACCAGAACTGTGCACAGTGCTCCAAGTGTGGTCTAACCAAGGTATATAGAGATCAGAACTGTGCACAGATTCCAAGTGTGGTCTAACCAAGGTTCTATACAAGTTTAACATAACTTGTCTGCTTTTCAATTCTATCCCTCTAGAAATAGGATTCCACCATTCAGTTAGATCATGGCTGATCTGTATGCATCCTAAATCCATCTCCCAAGTGTGTATGTTGCCTTTTCTTACTTGAACCCATAAGGAGACACTGGGGTTGCCCCCAGTGTCATCAAACAAACAAAAAACCTAACAGGAGTGTCCCCTTTTATTAAAAGGGGTACAACTAATGGAGAACTAAACCTAAAACAAAGGAAACGAATAAAATTAAATAATATTATTCGCATTATCCACCACGCCCTCCAGGGGCACAACTAATAGAGAACTAACAGTAAAACAAAGGAAAGTTATAAAATTAAATAATAATATTACTTAATAGGGGAAAATTTGCTGGGTTACGGGGAAAGGGCAGAGGAGTGGGACTAATTAGATAGTTCTTTCAAAGAGCCAGCACAGGCACGATGGGCCGAATGGCCTCCTTCTGTGTTGTATCATTCTATGATTCCACACCTAGTTTCCACTATTGCCAGAGCGACCACCTCCCACCCCCACGGGCTGCGTCCAACCTGGGCTTATGGACGGCCACCTTGGCCAGGCCCAGGAGCAGACCCCCGAGGAGGCCCTCCAACTTGCCAGTTCCCACCGCCCCCCGACTTCACTGGGTGGCCAAAGATCAGAAGTTGAGGAGCAGTCCCTTCAAATAACTTTTCCTCTTCTCTCTCTTCACTCTTTTCACTGCAACTTTACCACACGCACACACACACACACACTTAAAAACGTTAACCCTCCCCCCACTAATATAAATTAAAATGACTTTCCTGCCTAAAACTCTCCAATACTGACGCAGTCCCCTCAACATACTCCTCGAGACCCTTTGGTGAGCATCGCAGGGACTGTGGATCATAGTAATATTATTATTGTTAAAGATTTATATGTTTCCTTTGGTGTTGTGGTTAATTTCTTTATTGGTTGTGCCCCTTTTAAAGGGGGGGGGCACTTTCGTTTGGTTTTCGGCTGGCATCCTGATGGGCTATTTTAGAAAAATAGACTCTTTGGGCGAATACTAACACATTTTCAGAGTCCCCCTACAAACACTGACTCAGTTAGCACGCAGGTACAGCAAGCAATTAGGAAGGCAAATGGAATGTTGGCCTTTATTGCAAGGGGGTTGGAGTACAAGAGTAAGGAAGTCTTACTGCAATTGTACAGGGCTTTGGTGAGACCACACCTGGAGTACTGTGTACAGTTTTGGTCTCCTTATCTAAGGAAGGATATACTTGCCTTAGAGGCGGTGCAGCGAAGGGTCACTAGATTAATTCCTGGGATGAGAGGTTGAGTAGAATGGGGAGAGATTGAGTAGAATGGGCCTATACTCTCTGGAGTTTAGAAGAATGAGAGGTCATCTCATTCAAACAAATAAGATTCTGAGGGGGCTTGACAGGGTAGATGCTGAGAGGTTGTTTCCCCTTGCTGGAGAGTCTAGAACATGGGGGCATAGTCTCAGGAAAAGGGGTCGGCCATTCAAGACTGAGATGAGGAGGAATTTTTTCACTCAGAGGGTTGTGAATCTTTGGAATTCTCTACCCCAGAGGGCTGTGGATTCTGAGTCGTTGAGTATATTCAAAGCTGAGATCGATAGATTTCTGGACTCTAGGGGAATCAAGGGGTATGGGGATCGGGCGGGAAAGTGGAGTTGAGGTCGAAGATCAGCCATGATCTGATTGAATGGCGGAGCAGGATTGAGGGGCCGAGTGGCCTACTCCTGCTCCTATTTCTTGTGTTCACTCCCGTCCACTCACTGTTACAGTTCTGGGGACACCTTACTAATATTGACAGATTCCTGGGGGCCATGGTGCAAATATTGACACAATGGTACTGATTTTTTTTTAATGTAGTTCACACCATCTTTTGAAAACTCAATCTCATCTTAAAGACCACCTGCTTCCCCTGTGAATACTGGAAGACTAGAAACGATACATCTCGCAAATACAGGCACCTTCCCGTGGATTCTTTTTTTGCAAGTGTTGACAGGCTCCCACGGACCCCCTGCAAATACCACCTTCCTCTTGACAATCAACGGCATTACCATCGCCGAGTCCCCCACCATCAACATCCTGGGGGGGGGTGGGGGGCGGGGGGCGTCACCATTGACCAGAAACTCAACTCAACCAGCCACGTGGCTACTGGAACAGGTCAGAGGCTGGGTATTCTGCGGCGAGTGACTCACCTCCTGACTCCCCAAATCCTTTCCACCATCTACAAGGCACAAGTCAGGAGTGTGATGGAATACTCTCCACTTGCCTGGATGAGTGCAGCTTCAACATCACTCAAGAAGCTCAACACCATCCAGGACAAAGCAGCCCGCTTGATTGGCACCCCATCCACCACCCTAAACATTCACTCCCTTCACCACCGGCGCACAGTGGCTGCAGTGTGTACCATCCACAGGATGCACTGCAGCAACTCGCCAAGGCTTCTTCGACAGCACCTCCCAAACCCGCGACCTCTACCACCTAGAAGGACAAGGGCAGCGGGCTCATGGGAACAACACCACCTGCACGTTCCCCTCCGAGTCACACACCATCCCGACTTGGAAATATATCGGCCGTTCCTTCATCGTCGCTGGGTCCAAATCCTGGAACTCCCTCCCTAACAGCACTGTGGGAGAACCTTCACCACACGGACTGCAGCGGTTCAAGGCGGCGGCTCACCACCCACCTTCTCAAGGGGCGACTAGGGATGGGCTACCCAAAAAAAAAAGTGTTATCATTGCAATGTTTGCCGGGAGCTTTGGGAACGTGTTAATCTTTTCAGGCCGTGCCGGGGAGCGTGTTAATATTTGCAGGGGGATCCCTGAGGGAGCCCCCTCGCACAGAAAAGTTTAAAAGCCACCGTCACGGATAGGCTTGATGCTGAATGGTGAATACATTAACATGTATGACATCACAAACATTGGACACATCACAGTACACACATACAACTATTCAAAACGTAGCAACATATTATGAAGAAGATTGCTGGCAAAGAGTATCCAGCCCCTCCTCCTCTAAAAAAGAAGTGCATGTAAATAAGCACATCGTTGAGACTGACAGCCCAGTTCCATGATTGGAACGCTCATCGTCCTGGGTCTGGGGGCTATTACAGCACACGAGGAGTGTTCACGTATATCGTGAGGTCTTGTGGGATCCTCCACTGAATGAAATTTATCAGCGATGCAGTAGGAATTCCAGACTGAAACAGACCTTGATACAACAAGGCCTCAGCCACACCTTGGACTCTGCAAGAAATCTCCTGTACCCCCCCACCCCCACAAAAAAAAAATCCTCACAAGTTCGCAAATTCAGTTCCGACAAAAAGTGGATGTTAGAACAAGCGTACAATAGCAGCCAAGGTGATTCCAATCCGATAGCAATCAAAGTTTGTGCAGTGTCGGGCAGGAGAAGCAAAGAATCTTTAAAGCAAAGGGGAAATGGTAAGAATATCATCAGTAACTGAACCTCAGTCACAGAGCAATGGAGAAGAGGAGGAGGGAGAGGAGGAGAACCTGGAGAGAAAGACGAAAAGAAAGAAGGTTGGGATGAAAAAGGAAAATCGATATGGGTCTCTGATTGATGATGAAGACGAGGAAGAAGAAGAGACGTGTTATTTTGATACTAGTGGCAAGGATTTGGAGGAGAGGAACAGACGGAAGGAGGAACAGGTAAACAGCCAAAAAGTCGACAACAATAAGAGGCGAGAAGAGGAAGATAGGAAATGGCAGATGGAGAAAGAAAGAAAGAGACAGGAGGAGGCGGAGGATGAAGAAGAAGTGTGTAGTATTGACAATGATGAAGAGGAGGAGAGGAAGGATCAGGCAAAGGGGGGAGAAGTGAGTCAATTAGAAAGTGAGGAGGAGGATGATGAGGAGACGGAGGAGGAGGAGGAGGAAGAGACGGAGGAAGGCGAGGAGGAGGACGAGGAGACGGAGGAAGGGGAGGAGGAGGAGGAGGAGAAGATGGAGGAAGGAGAGGAGGAGGACGAGGAAGGGGAGGAGGAGGAGGATGAAGTTCAATCTGAGGAGGAGAAAGGGGATGAAAAAGAGACAAGGAAAGAGGAAGGGAGAAGAAAAGAGGATGAAGGAGAAAGAAAGAAAATAGAAGAAGAGGAGAGAAAAAGACAAGAGGAGGAAGAGAGAAAGAAAAAGGAGGAAGAAGAGAGAAAAAAAATGGAAGAGGAAGAGATAAGGAAAAGAGAAGAGGAAGAGAAAAGGAAAAGGGAGGAGGAGGAAGAGAGAAAGAAAATGGAAGAAGAGAGGAAGAAAAGAGAGGAGGAAGAGAAAATTAAAATGGAAGAGGAAGAGATAAGGAAAAGAGAAGAGGAAGAGAAAAGGAAAAGGGAGGAGGAGGAAGAGAGAAAGAAAATGGAAGAAGAGAGGAAGAAAAGAGAGGAGGAAGAGAAAATTAAAATGGAAGAGGAAGAGATAAGGAAAAGAGAAGAGGAAGAGAAAAGGAAAAGGGAGGAGGAGGAAGAGAGAAAGAAAATGGAAGAAGAGAGGAAGAAAAGAGAGGAGGAAGAGAAAATTAAAATGGAAGAGGAAGAGATAAGGAAAAGAGAAGAGGAAGAGAAAAGGAAAAGGGAGGAGGAGGAAGAGAGAAAGAAAATGGAAGAAGAGAGGAAGAAAAGAGAGGAGGAAGAGAAAATTAAAATGGAAGAGGAAGAAAGGATGAAAATGGAAGAGGAAGGAACGAGGAAAAAAAAAAGGAAGAAAGTAGAGGAGGAAGAGAGGAAAAATTGGTTAGAGGAAGAGATGAAGAAAATCGAGGAAGAAAGGACGAAAATTGAAGAGCAAAAGATAAGGAAAAGAAAAGAGAAAGAGAAAAATAAAAGGGAGGAGGAAGAGAGGAAGAAAATGGAGGAAGAGAGAAAGAAAAGGGAAGAGGAAGAGAGAAAGAAAATGGAGGAAGAGAGGAAGAAAGGGGAAGAGGAAGAGAGAAAGAAAATGGAAGAGGAAGAGATGAAGAAAATGGAGGAAGAAAGGAAGAAAATGGAAGAGGAAGAAGAGAGAAAAAAAATGGAAGAGGAAGAGAGAAGGAACAGAGAAGAGGAAGAGAAAAATAAAAGGGAGGAGGAGGAAGAGAGAAAGAAAATGGAAGAAGAGAGGAAGAAAAGAGAAGAGGAGGAGAAAATTAAAATGGAAGAGGAAGAAAATACAAAAAGAGAGGAGGAAGAGAGGAATAAAATGGTGGAGGAAGAAAGGATGAAAATGGAAGAGGAAGAAACGAGGAAAAGAGAAGAAAGGAAGAAAGTACAGGAGGAAGAAGAGAGGAAGAAAAGGGAGCAGGAAGAGATGAAGAAAATGGAGGAAGAAAGGAAGAAAATAGAAGAGCAAGAAGAGAGAAAAACAATGGAAGAGAAAAAGAGCAGGAACAGAGAAGAGGAAGAGAAAAATAAAAATAAAAGGGAGGAGGAGGAAGAGAGAAGGAAAATGGAAGAGAGGAAGATGAGAGAGGAGGAAGAGAAAATTAAAATGGAAGAGGAAGAAAATTCAAAGAAAAGAGAGGAGGAAGAGAGGAATGAAATGGAAGAGGAAGAAAATTCAAAGAAAAGAGAGGAGGAAGAGAGGAATGAAATGGAAGAGGAAGAAAGGATGAAAATGGAAGAGGAAGAAATGAGGAAAAGAGAAGAAAGGAAGAAAGTACAGGAGGAAGAAGAGAGGAAGAAAATGGAAGAGGAAGAGAGAAAGAAAAAGGAAGCGGAAGAGAGGAATAAAATGAAGGAAGAAAGGAACAAAATGGAAGAGGAAGAAGAGAGAATGAAAAGCGAAGGGGCAGAGAGAAGAAAAGATGCTGAGGAAGAGACAAAGAAAAGGGAAGAGGGAGAGGAAGGGGAGGGGGAAGAAGAAGAAACATGTCAATTAGAAAATGAGGAGGATGAGGATGAGGAAGATGAGGATGAGGATGATGCGGATGATGATGAGGATGAGGATGATGATCCTGAGGAGGAGGAGGATGAAGGAGATGTACATGAACTTCAATATGAGGAGGAGGAAGTGAACGATGAAAAAGAGAAAAGGGAGGAGGAAGAGAGAAAGGAGATGGAAGAGCAAGAGGGAAAGAAAGTAGAAGAGAAAGAGAGACAGAAAGGGGAACAGCGAAGAAAAGAAGACGAGGAAGAGACAAATAAAAGGGAAGAGGAAGAAAGGAAGAACATGGAGGGGGAGGAAAGGAAGAAAAAGGAGGAGGGAGAAGAGAGAAAGCAAAAGGAAGAGGAAGAGAGGAAGAAAGGGAGGGAAGAGAGAGAAAAGGAAGAGCAGAGGAAGGCAGAGATAGAAAGGAAGGAAATGAACGAGGAGGAAGAGAAAAGGAGGATGAGAGAAGAGGAAAGGAAGAAAATGGAAGAGGAGGAAAGAAAGGAAGCAGAATTGAGGAAGATAAAAGAGGAGGAAGAGAGGACGCAAGAGTTGGAAAATAAAGTGGGAAAAAAGTTGATGTCTAAGATGGAGGATGAGATAAAGCATAGGATGGAGGAGGAATTGATGAAGCATAAGATGGAGGAAAAAATGACACATAATTTGGAGGAAGAGAAGAAGAGTAAGATTGAGGGAGAGATGAAGAGTAAGATTGAGGGAGAGATGAAGAGTAAGATTGAGGGAGAGATGAAGAGTAAGATGGATAAAGCGAAGAAGTGTAGAATGGATGAAGAAATGAAGTGTAGGTTGGAGGAGGATGAGATGAAGATTAAAATGCAGGAAGAGATGAAGCATAAAATAAAGAAAGAGATTAAGCGTAAAATGGAGCACAAGAAGCGTAGGATAGAAGAGGAGATGAAGAGTAAGATGGAAAGAGAGATGAAATGGAAGATGGAAGAAGAGATGAAGAAGAAAATTAAGATGGAAGAAGAGAAGCTGTATAAGAAGGTATTAGAAAGAACTTATAAGGATAAGGATGAGGGGAAGAGAAAGAAAGAGGAAAAGAAAAAGGAAGAGAGGAAGAGGAAAGAGGAGTTGTGGACGACAAAGGAGCAGGATGAGCTGAAATATAAGATGGAAGAAGACATAAAGGGAAAGATAGAAGACCGGAAGAGAATAATGGAAGAAAACATGAAGAGTAATATGGAAGAAGAGAGGATGTGTAAGATGGCGCAAGACAGAAAGTGTAAGGAGCAAGGAGAGAGCAAGAAGGTAAATGAACAGCAGAAAATGGATGAGGAGAAGGACCAACATGACATGGGAAAGGTGGACACAGTAGACAGGGTAGTGAGTTTGGTATGGAATGTGGTGGATCAGATAGTAGATAGATTAATGGAGAAGCTGGTGGAAAAGGAGAAACAAAAAGCACCTAAGAAGGACCGGGTGGTGGAGGATATTGGCCAGGTGGTGCAGGATATGGTGCAAAAGGTTGACCAAATAACAGGGGCAGTGTTTAAAGTGGATGACGTGGTGAAGGATATGATCATCAAAATGGACCATCAGCCAGAGGTGATAAAAGTGAAGTCATCGAGTTCGTCTGCGCCAGGCATTACTTTGTCAAGTTCTCCAAGATCCTTCACCAACGTGACTTCCCAGCCAAGCTCTTGCGTGCTCGATACCGCCCCGCCGACATCTTCTGTGACATTTTTGGGCATGGCGAACCCTTGTTTACCAAGCACTTCGGTCCTAACTGACAGCCAAGAAATAACGTGCCTCCCCGTCCGGGAGAACAAGGAGCATCCTCTGATGAGGAATCAGATAGAAGCATTTTACGAACTCTTCAAGCTATTTTCCGAACCTCCTATGCACGATGTGATTACCATCCACAACCTGTGCGCGGGGTTGCGAGCGGTCGAGATCGAATTGGCCAAGGTGAAACTCCAGGCGCTGTTGAAACTGCTGGACATCGACGGGGACGGCCAGGTGTGTTTCAAAGACTTTCTGGACTTTGCCACTGACACCAGCTGGTTTTCCCGCTACTTCGCGCAGCTGCCCGACAGCTGCGAGTCCTCGAGCTCCCAGAAGGGACTGGTCACCAACTCAGTGTTCTTTAAGATACTGTCGGGGATACTGCACCTCGGGGAGCTCTCGGTAGAATCGACCTGGCACATTGTCAAGTACTATTACGCCAAGAAGAAAGGAGCCAGCATCAAAACCAGAAAGGAGAAGAGAGCAAGTGGTGACATACTGACACTCAGTTTCATGGGGATAAGTCTCCACCGTCTGGTCCACTACATAGACGTCCTGGAACCGGTCGAGGATTATGTGGAACGCCCTCTTACCCAGAAACAAGTTGACGCCTTCCGGGAGTTTTATGAGCTCTTTGACAGAACCAACCAAGGCCACATCGATAACTTCTCAATGCTAAGGATCATGAACTCACTGAGCATCCACATAAGGAACCAGTTAGTCCCAGTCCCCTTGCAGTTTTCGGCAGTCAACAAAGGCAGAGAAGTGACTTTCCCCGACTTCTTGGCCATCATGAGCGACACTGGCATATTCAGGCAGTTTCTGATCCAAGAGCAGGATGGCAACTGCCAGCCTTCGAGGGCATTGGAGACGTTCACCATAGATGCGCTGTTCTTTGATGGGATCACCAGACACATTCAGCAACTCTCACTTAACACGAGGGCGGGAGGGGTCATCATGAACTACTACCATCAGAAATTCAAAGACACAACGTTCCAGTATTGGAGCCCGACAAGGGTGGGTGAAGTAGACGGTAATACACCGACCCACACCACCACCAGCAAGACGTCGGGCCAGTTATCCGCACCCTTTGGCAGCAAGATTGGCTCAAGAGCTGATACTGATACGGTGGACCTGAGCTTGGCAGCCAAGACCTGGAGGAGGCAAGTGAAGCAGGAAAGGAGAGCGAAGGCATATGAGAAAATGTTCAAAAGGGCGCTACAGAACCCAAACTTTGACGCCATCTTCAACGAATACTCGTGGACTTGGAGAACGGAGGAGATTGAACAAAACAAAAGAGGGGAACAACCAAAGAAAAGGAAGACGAGGCATGGTTAAGTGAGTGGTCGGGGGCATGGGGAGCTTTACTTGGCTGCTTTTACTTAAGCTGTAACTGAGAGTTTCTGTCCTTGGTACCGGGGAAAGAAAAAACTGTGGTTTGTGCCAGTCTGTAATAAACAGCTACCATGGACATGGAGTGAACAACCATCAGAAGGTTTCCAGTTTATTACCGTGCCTTGTTACTCACCTGTTTTTATACGCTTGCCTTGCCACATCTATTATAATCATTTATAATCAATATAACGTTAAAAAATCTTAAAGCCTGAGTGCACTTCCCATCAACTTTTCCCATTAGAAATTCCCATGTCCGCATTTGTATTGGACACTGCCAGTGTAAACATATCACACTGTAATTCCATCCTCCTATCAGGTACTGCACTGCAGCACCTCCACTGTCGGGAGAGTGTAATTACACCGTGACACGTTTACATTGGCAGTTCCCATTATAAATGTGGACATGGGAATTTATAATAGAAATACATTCAAAAATAAAGACAGAGGATGTATGATTGTAAACTGGCTTTGACTCTCCCTTAAAGGGAATTGGATAAATACCTGAAGGGGGAAAGATTTGCAGGGCTACGGGGAAAGAGCAGGGGTGGGGGAGTGAGACTAATTGGATAGCTCTTTCAAAGAGCCGGCACAGGCACGATGAGCTGAATGGCCTCCTTCTGCACTGTATCATTCTGTGACGTGCAACGCCACAGCAGATTGACGACAACTGACGCTAAATTTACAAGCAGCTACGACGGCCTTGTGATCTGAGGAATTAACACGCACTACAATGGCCTGTAATTGGATATTGGACTGTTTCCCCACAGGCAGTACCTGAAAGTGGGATAGGCTCAGTTATCCCCTATATCTCACGGGGCCCCAGACTACCCATTAACAATGCCACAGGCGATCATCCAGCCTATCGACATGTATAAAAGTGCTGCTGCGTGTCCGTCGCATGTTAAACGTCACACTGTCACGTTTCCTGACACGTGGTCCATGTGATCTCCTGGACTGGTTTCCAGTCTATTTTCTCCCTTATTGGCCCGGGGGTTTTTCTGCCTCTCTCGGGAGATTACATGGCTGCTTGGTGGGGGCGGGGTGGGGGGGGGAGGTGGGTGGAGAGAAGTGTTTAATCGCAATTCTCCGACCATCATGGATGTTGGTCTTTTCTTGCCGTCATTTCCACATGCCCATGTATCAAAGGCATAAAAATTGAGGAAGGAGTGTCCTTCTGGTTTCTTTCTGACCCGTTGCTGGAAATTTACAAGCCCTTGTCAATCTCCTCAATTGGCCTCAGGATTTAGGTGTCGGCCATGGCTCAGTCAGTAGCTCTCTCACCTCTGAGTCAGAAGGTCGTGGGTTCCAGAGACTTGAGCCCCATCATCCAGGCCTGATACACCCAGTGCAGTACTGAGGGAGGGTTGCACTGTCGGAGGGGCAGTACTGAGGGAACGCTGCACTGTCGGAGGGGCAGGACTGAGGGAGCGCCGCACTGTCGGAGGGTCAGAACTGAGGGAGCGCCGCACTGTCGGAGGGGCAGTACTGAGGGAGGGTTGCACTGTCGGAGGGTCAGTACTGAGGGAACGCTGCACTGTCGGAGGGTCAGTACTGAGGGAGCGCCGCACTGTCGGAGGGTCAGAACTGGGGAGCGCCGCACTGTCGGAGGGTCAGTACTGAGGGAGTGCCGCACTGTCGGAGGGGCAGTACTGAGGGAGCGCCGGACTGTCGGAGGGGCAGTACTGAGGAAGCGCCGCACTGTCGGAGGGTCAGTACTGAGGGAGCGCCGCACTGTCGGAGGGTCAGTACTGAGGGAGCGCCGCACTGTCGGAGGGGCAGTACTGAGGGAGCGCCGCACTGTCGGAGGGGCAGTACTGAGGGAGCGCCGCACTGTTGGAGGGGCAGTACTGAGGGAGCGCCGCACTGTCGGAGGTGCCGTCTTTTGGATGAGACATTAAACCGAAGCCCCATCTGCCCTCTCAGGTGGACGTAAAAATCTCATGGCCACTATTTCGAAGAAGTGCGGGGCAGTTCTCCCTGATGTCCTGGGGCCATTATTAATCCCTCCACCAACATCACTAAAACAGACTATCTGCTGGTTATTACATTGCTGTTTGTGGGATCTTGCTGTGCACAAATTGGCTGCTGTGTTTCCTACATTACAACAGTGACTACACTTCAAAAAGTACTTCATTGGCTATAACGCACTTTGGGACGTCCAGAGGTTGTGAAAGGCGCTGTAAAAATTGCAAGTCCTTTCTTTATATGTACATCAATCGGACTTGGTGACCTTAAAGGGACAGGCCACCTAAAACACAGCTCCATCTTAGCAGGAGAATAATACAGAAGGGGATGCTCAGCCCGACTTCCATTCCCACCGACTCTGAAATCGGGCGCGGTGCAGAGTGCACGGGCGCGGCCCCAAATCGCGATCGCTCCGTTTTCCGTCCAGCCGATGCAAGTTAAAATTACCAACCCCCCCCCCCGCCCTCCCGCCACGTGCTGTCTGGTGTAACGCTCCAGTTGCCGTGCCAACTTACCATGAGCGACACCGCACAGGCTGTGCAGACGGGTGAGATGGTCACGGACGGCTGGCAGCGAGTGGGACCGCGGCTCCAGAGTACGAGTCGAGAGAGAGGGGGGGTGAGAGAACTGGGGCGGGGAGAGATGAGGGAGGGGTGGTGCGTCGCCAGGTTGGTGGTGGGGGCGGGGTGGTGGGGGTGGGGGCTGGGCGGGAAGGGGGGAAACGTGTGGTCAGATGGGGTGGTAATAATGAATCAGACACTTGTGACTTTGAACCCTGCTGCCCGGCCAATAACACATCACAGCCTGAGGTCACAAAACAGGCAACACATCACAGCACACAGGGGGACCTATTGATAAGGCCGAAGATGCAATGACAAAGTTTAGCAGCAAAGTATGTTGCCCCTTTCCCTTACAAAGAATCAAAGCCAATCAAAAATGGCCTCATGTTTGTAAGGACAGAGCCGAGACAGAGCTCTGATTGGGATATCCATGCCAGGGAGGATTGGACCTTACAGTTACATTTAGCGGTGTTGTATGTCCTGGAATAACAAAATAACCAAGAATCTGAATGAAGTGAAGTAGCCAAGAAGCCAGCAGCTCCAGACCAGTTACTGGGAGGCGAGGCACTTGTTTCCACAAGTCCTGCACTTGAAGATTCTTGTGAGTAACCAGGGTGGTGGGGAGCTGTCCACACGGAAGGGAGGAGAATCATTTAGATTCTTTAAAAGTACTGCACAAAGAGGCTTTAAAAAAAAAATCTAAATTATGGAGGAAAATGCAAAGAGGGAAGAGACATCGCAAGAACCTCACGATTACAGAAAGGACAGAGATGCTGCGGCGGGGCTCGGGAGGGTGATGGAAAAGGTGGTGGACCGGGTGATGGACAGGATGATGGAGAAGGTGATGGACAAGATGGTGGAGAAGTGGAAGCTGGAGAACAAGGACAGGATAGCGCAGACGGTGGTGGAGACCATGAACGAGACGGTGGAGCAGCTGACGGGGGACGCGCGCAACACGGAGCAGGAGATAGGGAAGAAGGTGGAGGAGATAGTGAACAAGGTGGTGGCGGAGGTGGCCGTGATTATGGAGAAGATGATGGAGAAGGTGGAGCAGAAGCTGGAGGGGGAGGTTGGGTCACCCTCGTCAGAGGAATCATCGGACGGATCAGTGTGCGAAATGCCACCTTTCGGCACTGACACCATGGACGACGATGAAGACGAAGACGAAGACGAAGACGAAGACGAAGAGGATATACTCGAAGAGCCTCCTCTCACCCCAAACCAGCGGGAAGCATTTCACGAGGTCTTCAAGCAATTTGCACAAAGCAACGACAAAATTATTAATTTTTCCAGCTTGAGATCCATAATGGCGGACTTAGAGATTCCCGTTGACGAAGGAGACATTTACAATATACTGGAGGCCCTGGATTCCAATGGAGACGGGGAAGCTGATTTCGAAAACTTCCTGAACATGGTGACCTGTACCAGGCTGTTCTTCCTGTTCTACAAGGAGCTCCCCGAGCGCTGCGAGGGGTCACAGCTTCAGACAGGGTGCGTGGACAACACTGTGTTCTTCGAGATACTGTCCAAGTTCATACAAGCCCAAATGCTTTCGGAGGACACCACCAGAAAAATAATCAGGTACTACTACATGAAGAAGAAAGGGGCCAAACTGAAGACCAAGAAGGAAGACATCTGCCAGAAGCAGGTTCACCCCCTGCCCATGTTCCTGGGCCAAACGATCTACAGCTTGGCCACTTACGTGGACATCCTGGAACCAGACGAGGAGTACAAAGATCTTCCTCTGACTGCGGAGCAGGTCAAAGCATTCCGCGATGTCTTCGAAATGTTCAGCCGAGACAAGCAAGGCTGCATCGATATCAATAGTCTACTGAATATGATGGCTGAAGTACAGATATACTTAAAGAACCCATTAATTCCGAATGAGATGAAGTGTGCGGATGTTAACTGGGGCAAAGAGGTGAGTTTCGAGGATTTCCAGATGATTATGACCGATACCAAGACATTTGCCCAATACTTGACCCCTGAGTATGAACATTGCAAGAGCATGGTGTCAACTGAAGTGGTGCTATTCCAGGCCATTAATAAACTTGTAGACTCGTCCCTCCTCTCTGCCAAGACCAAAGGAATAATCGCTGCTTACTACCGTAACAAGTTCATAAGCGCGGCCCAGGGTTACGGCGAGGATGCAGAGCCCGAAGCGAGCGCCAGCCCGGCCGGGGCTGAGGAGGAGAGAGAGAAGCCGGAAGCTCCCAAGGCCAGGTCTCCGCCCACAAAGTCGCCTGGCAGCCCCGAGGCCGGTAGGGAGCAGGTGAGAAAGCCCCAGAGTAGGAGAGCCAAGGATGCCAGCGCCAGGAGGAGGCAAAACATGCAGAAGCGGTTCGAGGCGGCCCTGCGGAATCCTGCTTTTCACCAGGCGTTCGACGCTTACTCCTGGACCTGGAAAGAGAAACAAGCCAAACAACAAAGGGGGGAAAGGCAAGGAATTCCGTGCACCTAGTACCCGGAGCATCCCCCAACCCTCAAAACCCTCCCCCCACCACCCCCCCCCCCCCGGTTTATTCTAGTTTCATTTAAGCTGAGCAAGATACACCTTAATAATGGACTTAAAACCTGTAATAAAAGGGCGTCCTGAGCTGCTTTTTCTAATTTCACTTACATTGAGTAAGACGCACCATACTAACTCTCTTAACCTGAAATAAATGGGCACCATGGAGATGTGACGTAGTCAACCATTAGGTCATTCCCATGATGTGAGCGTTACTCATTTATAACTCTTCTTTTTTGGTACTTACAGGGTAGTTTTAATGGGTGTGGCTCAGTGGGTTGCACACTTGCCTCTGAGTCAGAAGGGCGGGGGTTCGAGTCCCACTCCAGAGACTTGACCACAAAATCCAGGCTGACACTCCCAGTGCAGTACTGAGGGAGTGCTGCACTGTTGGAGGTGCCGTCTTTTGGGGCCGAGGATACTGCCCTGAGGCATGTTATTTATTTTGCGTTTAACTTTGCATCACATTAATGTCTTGCTTTTTAAAAAAAAATTATCTCATGCCATTGAAGGCAGTTTTCCTCTCAATTCAAATCACCGACACTGGGCACTCCTCTGGGAATTACTCTTGTCCTCAGGGAGCATGAGGATAAAGAGGAGTTGCAGAGGAACATGGGAACGGGAGGGAGGCCATTCAGCCCCTCGAGCCTGTTCCGCCATTCAAATAGATTGTGGCTGTTCTGTACCTTAACTGCATCTATCTGCCTTGGTTCCCGAACCCCTTAATCCCCTTACCCAACAAAAATCGATCAATCTCAGTTTTGAAAGCCCCAATTGTCCCCCAGCATCCACAGCTTTTTGGGGGGAAAGAGTTCCAGATTCCCACTCCCCTCTGTGTGAAGAAATGCTTCCTGACGTCACCCCTGAACGGCCTGGCTCTAATTTTAAGGTTCTGCCCCCTTGTTCTGGACTCTCCCACCAGAGGAAATAGTTTCTCTCAATCGACCCTATCGAATCCTTTAATCATCTTAAACCCCTCGATTAGATCACCCCTTAATCTTCTACACTCGAGGGAATACAAGCCTAGTCTCTGCAACCTGTCCTCGGAATTTAACCCTTTTAGCCCCGGTATCGTTCTGGTGAATCTGCGCTGCACCCCCTCCCGGGCCAATATCTCCTTCCTGAGGTGCGGTGCCCAGAACTGAACGCAGTGTCTCCAGATGGGGTCTGACCAGAGCTTTATATAACTGGAACATGACCAGAGGAAGGTCTGTCTACACCTGAGGTGGGAGGGGGGGGGGGGTGGGGAGGGGGTTACACAATACGCAGTGAGTCAAGTATGAGGGTCTACCGATCCCACAGGCACGTAGCACCTACGTGTGACCTGGGAGACCTTTCTGCAGGTTGGGATTGGGCCCTCCTTGTCGTACAAGCAGAAAAGAAAGGCGCATAGTGACAGAACATGTGACCAACCTTCCCCCTCCACCTGGATGCCAGTAAATGACTACACATCGCGCAGCCGGGTTGTTTTCCAACGACTAGGAAGATGTGAGCGTGGGAAGACTTTTCAATTGTACGTTGCATCTCGAATGTGTTCCCTACTTCGGCGTCATGCACGAGATGCAACGAAAGAACTGGACTTTTGTGCGAGGGCGCGGGTGGGCACGAACAGGCTGAAAGGTGTGGCGTGGAGTCTGTCTGCCCGGTACACGGTAGTGTCGACCCGTCTTACCTTGCCAAGTTCACTAAGGCGTGTCGTCTTCTAATACATCTGTTCCCCAGTCCTTAAGGTAGCGTCACGCCTGCTCACTACCCACTACCGGGAATGGTGCCCTCTGGCGAGGGTGCCCTCAAGTGACAAACAAGGCAGTGCACCTCGCCCGCGCCTCACGGACCTGCACGTCCATTTCTGTCCCCCCGCTCCCCCAACCCCCTCAGCCTTGGCAAGGGCAGACACAAAAGGATACAATTCGCTTTGGACCTCGCTAAAGGCCAAAAGGGTGTTCGTGCCCCCGCGTGCAGCCACTTGCCTTTAAGTGCGAGCGTCACTTGAAACTTGACCCACTGGCCTGTACCGCAGCTCCGGGCAAAAGAGCAAAGCTGCACAGCCCAGCTGCGAATAGTTGATCGATTGAGCTGACCATCGGGGAGGGCCACTCAGCTCGTGGTGCTGGCCGTTGTCCGAATGAGTAGGTCCACCGTGGGTCGATCGTCTTAAGTAAGAATGACTTCCGAATAATATCAAGACAAAGTTGTAGTTAAAGCCTCTTTACATCCTCCAGCACAAATCGATTCTCACTCCTCCCAGCAGGGATAGGGGCTCCGATATTCCTGCCCGGATGCAGGACAGGCCAGAGCGCGTCGGAAGAGTGCACCGCCTGTCCAGCCTGTCGTGCCTCCCCCCGCAATCTGTGCTTGGTTGGTGTCGGTCGTGGCTCAGCGGGTCTCGCTCTCGCCTTCTGAGTCCGAATGGTCGTGGGTTCAAGTCCCACTCCAGAGACTTGAGCACAAAATCCAGACTAACACTCCCTAGTGCCAGTACTGAGGGAGCGCCGCACTGTCGGAGGGGCAGTACTGAGGGAGCGCCGCACTGTCGGAGGGTCAGTACTGAGGGAGCGCCGCACTGTCGGAGGGGCAGTACTGAGGGAGCGCCGCACTGTCGGAGGGTCGGTACTGAGGGAGCTCCGCACTGTCGGAGGGTCGGTACTGAGGGAGCGCCGCACTGTCGGAGGGTCAGTACTGAGGGAGCGCCGCACTGTCGGAGGGGCAGTACTGAGGGAGCGTCGCACTGTCGGAGGGGCAGTACTGAGGGAGCGCCGTACTGTCGGAGGGGCAGTACTGAGGGAGCGCCGCACTGTCGGAGGGTCAGTACTGAGGGAGCGCCGCACTGTCGGAGGGTCAGTACTGAGGGAGGGCCGCACTGTCGGAGGGGCAGTACTGAGGGAGCGCCGCACTGTTGGAGGGTCAGTACTGAGCGAGTGCTGCACTATCAGAGGGGCAATACTGAGGGAGCGCTGCAATGTCGGAGGTGCCGTCTTTCGGATGAGACGTTAAACCGAGGCCCCGTCTGCCCCTCTCAGGTGGATGTAAAAGATCCCACGGCCACTATTGGAAGAAGAGCAGGGGGAGTTCTCCCCGGGTTCATAGGTCAATATCTATCCCTCAACCAAACATCATTAAAAACAGATTATCTGGTCATTATCACATTGCTGTTTGTGGGATCTTGCTCTGCACAAATTGGCTGCCACGTTTCCTACATTAAAACAGTGACCACGCTTCAAAACTATTTCATCGGCTGTAAAGCGCTTTGGGACGTCCTGCGGTTGTGACAGGCGCTGGAGAAATGCATTCTCAGCCCAACAACATCCCCTCGCCTCATTAACGCGGCTGCTCCCAACTCTGCCCATTTAGGAGTGCCCTGAAAACTCGGGGCAGCGTAAATGGGGCTGTAACCCGAAGTGATGGGTCTCCTCCCCCTGTTCCTCTTGGTAGTGTCTGGAAATGGGCCTAACCCCCAGGTACCAGACAGAGAGAGAGAGAGAGAGAGATCGGGGCCGAGATCTCATGCTGTTAAAACAAGCCCAAGGATACGTCTCTTTATGTATTATTAGAAATCTAGTGTGGGGTCCCCACTTCCTGTCCACAGGCCTTACTGCCTGTTGTCACAATTTTTGGTCACGCTTTTCTGTCGATTTATCATTGCAAATTGCTATGTCAACATTTCCCATTCTATTTTGCTATGTCAACTATGCGTGACCTTCTCCGCCACAAAGAAATTCATCAGCCAACCCATGGACAATTCACTCGGAATATAATTAAAACTCTTCAGTACATCCAGTAAGCAATACTTCATCACGTCCTGTCTGTCGTACTTTTACGTCAAAGTAAAACAGAAGTGAAGATGTCAGGGACCCAATCATGGGAAGTAAGTGGCTGGGAGATCGCCAGTGAGAAACTATTAACCGGTTTAGAAAATAACTAATCCTGAATGGCTACCTAGGACAACCTGCCAATGAAAGAATGGGAGGAGATGGACTTTTTGGTAAATTTTTCAGCTCCAAACTAAGTTTTGTAACATGAGAAATGGCATACTCCACAATAAACATGATTAAATGTTACAGAGTTTCGTTACGTCTCTCGCAAGTCCCACCAACAGCTTCCACCTCATCGACCTAAAGCATTGGCCCCGATTTTAACTCTCCCTCCCCCAACCCTGGTGGAAACTGGGCCGGGGGGGTAGGGGGAGGCAGTTAAAATGAGGGGGACGACTTTCCCCCTCTGATCCCGCTGCCTTCCTGTTGTGTCCAGATGTTAACCTGCTCTTTGGAGCAGACGAGTAGGACACCCGTCCCATAAGAACGTAAGAAATAGGACCGGGAGTTGGCCATTCGGCCCCTCGAGCCTGCACCGCCATTCAATCAGATCATGGCTGATCTTCAACCTCAACTCCGCTTTCCTGCCCGATCCCCACAGACCCCAAAAATCTATCGATCTCAGTCTTGAATATACTCAACGACTGAGCATCCACAGCCCTCTGGGGTAGAGAATTCCAAAGATTCACAACCCTCTGAGTGAAGAAATTCCTCCTCATCTCAGTCTTGAATGTCCGACCCCTTATCCTGAGACTATGCCCCCTAGTTCTAGACTCTCCAGCCAGGGGGAACAGCCTCTCAGCATCTACCCTGTCGAGCCCCCTCAGAATCTTATACATTTCAATGAGATCACCTCTCATTCTTCTAAACTCCAGAGAGTATAGGCCCATTCTACTCAATCTCTCCTCATAGGACAACCCTCTCATCCCAGGAATTAATCTAGTGAACCTTCGTTGCACCGCCTCTAAGGCAAGTATCTCCTTCCTTAGATAAGGAGACCAAAACTGTACGCAGTACTCCAGGTGTGGTCTCACCAAAGCCCTGTACAATTCCAGTAAGACTTCCTTACTTTAATACCCCAACCCCCTTGCAATAAAGGCCAGCATACCATTTGCCTTCCTAATTGCTTGCTGAACCTGCATGTTAACTTTCTGTGTGCAAGGACGAGCTGGCAGGGTCCTCTGTTGCTGATCAGCGACCCCCCCCAATCACGTCATGGGCGAAGTGGTGATTGTTTCCCCCTCAGGCCGGACCTCTCGGGAGGGGGGTCCATGGGCCAGAAGAGGCCCAGGTGGGTGAGTTTCAGGTCTCCTTGTGGGCCAGGAGGAGCAGGGCCCCCGGTTCTGGAATTCCCTCCCTAAGCCTCTCCGCCTCCCTCTCCTCCTTTAAGACACTGTTAAAACCGACCTCTTTGACCAAGCCCCCTATCCTAATATTGCCTTCTTTGGCTCGGTGCCAAATTTTGTCTGAGTTACGTTCCTGTGAAGTGCCTTGGGACGTTTTTACCAGGTTAAAGGCGCCGTATAAATGCAAGCTTTTGTTGGAAGGTTTATCTAACACCTCCCAAACTCCTCAGCCCCTCGAGCCTGTTACATTAGGAACAGGAGGAGGCCGTTCAGCCCCTCGAACCTGTTACATAGGATCAGGAGGGGGCCGTTCAGCGCCTCGAGTCTGTTATATAGGATCAGGAGGAGGCCGTTCAGCCCCTCGAGCCTGTTACACAGGATCAGGAGGAGGCCGTTCAGCCCCTCGAGCCTGTTACACAGGATCAGGAGGAGGCCATTCAGCCCCTCGAGCGTGTTACACAGGATCAGGAGGAGGCCGTTCAGCCCCTCGAGTCTGTTACATAGGATCAGGAGGAGGCCGTTCAGCCCCTCGAGCCTGTTACACAGGATCAGGAGGAGGCCATTCAGCCCCTCGAGCGTGTTACACAGGATCAGGAGGAGGCCGTTCAGCCCCTCGAGCCTGTTACACAGGAACAGGAGGAGACCATTCAGCCCCCTCGAGCCTATTCCGCCGTTCAATCAGATCATGGCTGATCAGTACCTCAACTCCTTTTACCGTAACTGGTTCCGTATCCCCTGCCTAACAAAAATCTATCAGTCTCAGTGCTGAAAGCTCCAACTGACCCCCAGGCTCGACGGCCTTTTTGGGGGAGAGAGTTCCAGATTCCCACTCCCCCTTTGTGTGAAGAAATGCTTCCTGACATCACCCCTGAACGGCCTGGCTCTAATTTTAAGGTTCTGCCCCCTTGTTCTGGACTCCCCCCCACCAGAGGAAATAGTTTCTCTCCATCGACCCTATCAAATCCTTTAATCATCTTAAACCCCTCGATTAGATCACCCCTTAATCTCCTACACTCGAGGGAATACAAGCTGAGTCTGTGCAACCCGTCCTCGTAATTTAACCCTTTAAACCCCCGGTATCATTCTGGTGAATCTGCGCTGCACCCCCTCCAAGGCCGATATCTCCTTCCTGAGGTGCGGTGCCCAGAACTGAAGGTTTCTCAATTTAAAATAAAAACGCTTCCTAAGTTTGCATGATTTAAGTCACGCTGTGCTCCGGCTGGGGTCAGACTGCGACAGCGCTGACTTGGATTTGGTGCTGTTACAACCCAAGTATCTTATAGGTGTCAGCCGGGGCTCAGTGAGTCTCACTCTCGACACTGAGTCAGAGGGGCGCGGGTTCAAGTCTCCCACACCAGAGATTCGAGCCCACAATCCAGGTCGACACTCCCCACTGCAGTACTGAGGGAGCGCTGCACTGTCGGAGGGTCAGTACTGAGGGAGCGCCGCACTGTCGGAGGGTCAGTACTGAGGGAGCGCTGCACTGTCGGAGGGTCAGTACTGAGGGAGCGCTGCACTGTCGGAGGGTCAGTACTGAGGGAGCGCCGCACTGTCGGAGGGTCAGTACTGAGGGAGCGCCGCACTGTCGGAGGGTCAGTACTGAGGGAGCGCTGCACTGTCGGAGGGTCAGTACTGAGGGAGCGCCGCACTGTCGGAGGGTCAGTACTGAGGGAGCGCCGCACTGTCGGAGGGTCAGTACTGAGGGAGCGCCGCACTGTCGGAGGGTCAGTACTGAGGGAGCGCTTCACTGTCGGAGGGGCAGTACTGAGGGAGTGCTTCACTGTCGGAGGGTCAGTACTGAGGGAGCGCCGCACTGTCGGAGGGTCAGTACTGAGGGAGTGCTGCACTGTCGGAGGGGCAGTACTGAGGGAGCGCCGCACTGTCGGAGGGTCAGTACTGAGGGAGTGCTGCACTGTCGGAGGGTCGGTACTGAGGGAGTGCTTCACTGTCGGAGGGTCAGTACTGAGGGAGTGCTTCACTGTCGGAGGGTCAGTACTGAGGGAGCGCCACACTGTCGGAGGGTCAGTGCTGAGGGAGCGCCACACTGTTGGAGGGTCAGTACTGAGGGAGCGCCGCACTGTCGGAGGGGCAGTACTGAGGGAGCGCTGCACTGTCGGAGGGTCAGTACTGAGGGAGCGCCGCACTGTCGGAGGGTCGGTACTGAGGGAGCGTCGCACTGTCGGAGGGTCAGTACTGAGGGAGCGCCGCGCTGTCGGAGGGTCAGTACTGAGGGAGCGCCGCACTGTCGGAGGGTCAGTACTGAGGGAGCGCCACACTGTCGGAGGGTCAGTACTGAGGGAGCGCCGCACTGTCGGAGGTGCCGTCCTTCGGATGAGACGTTAAACCGAGGCCCCGTCTGTCCCTCTCAGGTGGATGTAAAAGATCCCACGGCCACTATTGGAAGAAGAGCAGGGGGAGTTCTCCCTGGTGTCCTGGGGCCAATATTTATCCCTCAACCAACATCACTAAAAAAAATAGATGATCTGGTCATTTATCACATTGCTGTTTGTGGGATCTTGCTGTGCGCAGATTGGCTGCCGCGTTTCTCACATTACAAACAGTGACAACACTTCGAGAAAGTACTTCATTGGCTGTGAAACACTTTGGGACGTCCTGAGGCGGTGAAAAGTGCTGGTCGAAATGGGAGTCTTTCTTTCTCTTCTCCAGGTGAGCACTGAGCAATTTGCTGGGCTGCTGTGCACTGTGGGAAACCAAGGCACACACTGAGGTCTCCAGGCGTGAACCTGCTCAAGGCAGACAGGACAGGGCGTCGGGATTTTAAGTGGAAGAACTGGGCACAGGGCTGGAGGATATGAAATGGTCGCACGTTGGCTTTGAGGTGGTCACATATTTAGTGTGAGGGAATTGCACGGTGGGTGTGAGAGGTTACACATTGGGTGTGAGGGTTGCATGATGGGTGTGTGAGAGTTGCACGATAGGTGTGAGAGGGTTGCATGGTGGGTGTGAGGGGGATGCACAGTGGGTGTGAGAGGTTGCACAGTGGGTGTGAGAGGTTGCACAGTGGGTGTGAGAGGTTGCACAGTGGGTGTGAGAGGTTGCACAGTGGGTGTGAGAGGTTGTACGGTGGGTGTGAGAGGTTGCACAGTGGGTGTGAGAGGTTGCACAGTGGGTGTGAGAGGTTGCACAGTGGGTGTGAGAGGTTGCACAGTGGGTGTGAGAGGTTGTACGGTGGGTGTGAGAGGGTTGCACAGTGGGTGTGAGAGGTTGCACAGTGGGTGTGAGAGGTTGTACGGTGGGTGTGAGGGGGATGCACAGTGGGTGTGAGAGGTTGCACAGTGGGTGTGAGAGGTTGCACAGTGGGTGTGAGAGGTTGCACGGTGGGTGTGAGAGGTTGCACGGTGGGTGTGAGGGGGATGCACAGTGGGTGTGAGAGGTTGTACGGTGGGTGTGAGAGGTTGTACGGTGGGTGTGAGAGGTTGCACGGTGGGTGTGAGAGGTTGCACGGTGGGTGTGAGAGGTTGTACAGTGGGTGTGAGGGTTGCATGATGGGTGTGTGAGAGTTGCACGATAGGTGTGAGAGGGTTGCATGGTGGGAGTGAGGGGGATGCACAGTGGGTGTGAGAGGTTGCACAGTGGGTGTGAGAGGTTGCACAGTGGGTGTGAGAGGTTGCACAGTGGGTGTGAGGTTGCACAGTGGGTGAGAGAGGTTGCACAGTGGGTGTGAGAGGTTGCACAGTGGGTGTGAGAGGTTGTACGGTGGGTGTGAGAGGTTGCACAGTGGGTGTGAGAGGTTGCACAGTGGGTGTGAGAGGTTGTACGGTGGGTGTGAGGGGGATGCACAGTGGGTGTGAGAGGTTGCACAGTGGGTGTGAGAGGTTGCACAGTGGGTGTGAGAGGTTGCACGGTGGGTGTGAGAGGTTGCACGGTGGGTGTGAGGGGGATGCACAGTGGGTGTGAGAGGTTGCACGGTGGGTGTGAGAGGTTGTACGGTGGGTGTGAGAGGTTGCACGGTGGGTGTGAGAGGTTGCACGGTGGGTGTGAGAGGTTGTACGGTGGGTGTGAGAGGTTGTACGGTGGGTGTGAGGGGGATGCACAGTGGGTGTGAGAGGTTGCACAGTGGGTGTGAGAGGTTGTACGGTGGGTGTGAGAGGTTGCACAGTAGGTGTGAGAGGTTGTACGGTGGGTGTGAGGGGGATGCACAGTGGGTGTGAGGGGGATGCACAGTGGGTGTGAGAGGTTGCACGGTGGGTGTGAGAGGTTGTACAGTGGGTGTGAGAGGTTGCACAGTGGGTGTGAGAGGTTGCACAGTGGGTGTGAGAGGTTGTACGGTGGGTGTGAGAGGTTGCACGGTGGGTGTGAGAGGTTGTATGGTGGGTGTGAGGGGGATGCACAGTGGGTGTGAGAGGTTGCACGGTGGGTGTGAGAGGTTGTACGGTGGGTGTGAGGGGGATGCACAGTGGGTGTGAGAGGTTGCACAGTGGGTGTGAGAGGTTGCACAGTGGGTGTGAGAGGTTGCACAGTGGGTGTGAGAGGGATGCACAGTGGGTGTGAGGGGGATGCACAGTGGGTGTGAGAGGTTGCACGGTGGGTGTGAGAGGTTGTATGGTGGGTGTGAGAGGTTGTACGGTGGGTGTGAGAGGTTGCACGGTGGGTGTGAGAGGTTGCACGGTGGGTGTGAGAGGTTGTACGGTGGGTGTGAGAGGTTGTACGGTGGGTGTGAGGGGGATGCACAGTGGGTGTGAGAGGTTGCACAGTGGGTGTGAGAGGTTGTACGGTGGGTGTGAGAGGTTGCACAGTAGGTGTGAGAGGTTGTACGGTGGGTGTGAGGGGGATGCACAGTGGGTGTGAGAGGTTGCACAGTGGGTGTGAGAGGTTGCACGGTGGGTGTGAGAGGTTGCACAGTGGGTGTGAGGGGGATGCACAGTGGGTGTGAGGGGGATGCACAGTGGGTGTGAGAGGTTGCACAGTGGGTGTGAGAGGTTGCACAGTGGGTGTGAGGGGGATGCACAGTGGGTGTGAGAAGTTACACAGTGGGTGTGAAAGGTTGCACAGTGGGTGTGAGAGGTTGTACGGTGGGTGTGAGAGGTTGCACAGTGCGTGTGAGAGGTTGCACAGTGGGTGTGAGGGGGATGCACAGTGGGTGTGAGAGGTTGCACAGTGGGTGTGAGAGGTTGCACAGTGCGTGTGAGAGGTTGTACGGTGGGTGTGAGGGGGATGCACAGTGGGTGTGAGAGGTTGCACAGTGGGTGTGAGAGGTTGCACAGTGGGTGTGAGAGGTTGCACAGTGGGTGTGAGAGGTTGCACGGTGGGTGTGAGAGGTTGCACGGTGGGTGTGAGAGGTCGCACGGTGGGTGTGAGGGGGATGCACAGTGGGTGTGAGAGGTTGCACAGTGGGTGTGAGAGGTTGCACGGTGGGTGTGAGAGGTTGCACGGTGGGTGTGAGAGGTTGCACGGTGGGTGTGAGAGGTTGCACGGTGGGTGTGAGAGGTTGCACGGTGGGTGTGAGAGGTTGCACGGTGGGTGTGAGAGGTTGTACGGTGGGTGTGAGAGGTTGCACAGTGGGTGTCTGTGTTTTCTGTGTGTGTGTTTTCTACGAGTGTGTTTCTCTGTGAGTGTGTTTCTGTGTGGTTTGTGTTTTCTGTGCGAGTGTGTGTTTCTGTGCGAGTGTGTGTTTATGTGTGTGTTTTCTGTGTGTTTTTGTGTGCGTGTTTTCTGCGTGAGTGTGTGCTTTTTGTGTGAGTGCGTTTTTGTGTGGTGTGTGTTTTTGTGTGTTTACTGTGCTTGTATTTCTGTGTGTGTGTTTTCTGTGTGTGTGTTCTTGTGTGTGTGTTCTTGTGTGTGTGTTCTTGTGTGTGTGTTTTCTGTGTGTGTGTTCTTGTGTGTGTGTTTTCTGTGTGAGTGTGTTTCTGTGTGAGTTTGTTTCTGTGTGAGTTTGTTTCTGTGTGAGTTTGTTTCTGTGTGAGTGTGTTTCTGTGTGAGTGTGTTTTCTGTGTGGTGTGTGTTTTCTGCGTGTGTTTTCTGTGTGAGTTTGTTTCTGTGTGAGTTTGTTTCTGTGTGAGTGTGTTTCTGTGTGGTGTGTGTTTTTGTGTGAGTGTGTTTGTGTGTGTGTTTTCCGTGTGAGTGTGTTTCTGCGTGGTGTGTGTTTGTGTGTGTGTTTTCTCTGTGTTTCTGTGAGTGTGTGTTTCTGTGTGGTGTGTGTTTGTGTGTTTCTGTGAGTGTGTGTTTCTGTGAGTCTGATTTCTGTGTGTGTGTGTTTCTGTGTGAGTGTGTGTTTGTGTGTGAGTGTGAGTTTCTGTGTGGTGTGTGTTTCTGTGTGAGTGTGTTTTCTGCGTATGTTTTCTGTGTGAGTGTGTTTCTGTGTGGTGTGTGTTTTTGTGTGAGTGTGTTTTCTGCGTGTGTTTTCTGCATGTGTTTTTGTGTGTGTGTTTTCTGCGTGTGTTTTCTGTGTGCGTTTTCTGTGTGTGTGTTTCTGTGTGGTGTGTGCTTTTGTGCGAGTGTGTTTTCTGCGTGTGTTTTCTGCATGTGTTTTTGTGTGTGTGTTTTCTGCGTGTGTTTTCTGTGTGAGTGTGTTTCTGTGTGGTGTGTGTTTTTGTGTGAGTGTATTTCTGTGTGTGTTTTCTGTGTGTTTTCTGTGTGAGTGTGTTTTCTGCGTGTGTTTTCTGTGTGAGTGTGTTTCTGTGTGGTGTGTGTTATTGTGTGAGTGTATTTCTGTGTGTGTTTTCTGTGTGTTTTCTGTGTGAGTGTGTTTTCTGCGTGTGTTTTCTGTGAGTGTGTTTCTGTGTGGTGTGTGTTTTTGTGTGAGTGTGAGTTTCTGTGTGTGTTTTCTGTGTGTTTTCTGTGTGAGTGTGTTTTCTGCGTGTGTTTTCTGCATGTGTTTTTGTGTGTGTGTTTTCTGCATGTGTTTTTGTGTGTGTGTTTTCTGCGTGTGTTTTCTGTGTGAGTGTGTTTCTGTGTGGTGTGTGTTATTGTGTGAGTGTATTTCTGTGTGTGTTTTCTGTGTGAGTGTGTTTTCTGCGTGTGTTTTCTGTGAGTGTGTTTCTGTGTGGTGTGTGTTTTTGTGTGAGTGTGAGTTTCTGTGTGTGTTTTCTGTGTGTGTGTTTCTGTGTGGTGTGTGTTTTTGTGTGAGTGTGAGTTTCTGTGTGTGTTTTCTGTGTGTGTGTTTCTGTGTGGTGTGTGTTTTTGTGTGAGTGTGTTTTCTGCGTGTGTTTTCTGCATGTGTTTTTGTGTGTGTGTTTTCTGTGTATGTTTTCTGTGTGAGTGTGTTTCTGTGTGGTGTGTTTTTGTGTCAGTGTATTTCTGTGTGTGTGTTTTCTGTGTGTGTGTTTTCTGCGTGTGTTTTCTGTGTGTGTTTTCTGTGAGTGTGTTTCTGTGTGGTGTGTGTTTTTGTGTGTGTGTTTTCTGCGTGTGTTTTCTGTGTGAGTGTGTTTCTGTGTGGTGTGTGTTTGTGTGTGAGTGTGTTTTCTGTGTGTGTTTTCTGTGTGTGTGTTTCTGTGTGGTGTGTGTTTTTGTGTGAGTGTGAGTTTCTGTGTGTGTTTTCTGTGAGTGTATTTCTGTGTGGTGTGTGTTTTTGTGTGAGTGTGAGTTTCTGTGTGTGTTTTCTGTGTGTGTGTTTCTGTGTGGTGTGTGTTTTTGTGTGAGTGTGTTTTCTGCGTGTGTTTTCTGTGTGAGTGTGTTTCTGTGTGGTGTGTGTTTTTGTGAGTGTGTGTTTTCTGCGTGTGTTTTCTGCATGTGTTTTTGTGTGTGTGTTTTCTGTGTATGTTTTCTGTGTGAGTGTGTTTCTGTGTGGTGTGTTTTTGTGTCAGTGTATTTCTGTGTGTGTGTTTTCTGTGTGTGTGTTTTCTGCGTGTGTTTTCTGTGTGTGTTTTCTGTGAGTGTGTTTCTGTGTGGTGTGTGTTTTTGTGTGAGTGTGTTTTCTGCGTGTGTTTTCTGTGTGTTTTCTGTGTGAGTGTGTTTCTGTGTGGTGTGTGTTTGTGTGTGAGTGTGTTTTCTGTGTGTGTTTTCTGTGTGTGTGTTTCTGTGTGGTGTGTGTTTTTGTGTGAGTGTGAGTTTCTGTGTGTGTTTTCTGTGAGTGTATTTCTGTGTGGTGTGTGTTTTTGTGTGAGTGTGAGTTTCTGTGTGTGTTTTCTGTGTGTGTGTTTCTGTGTGGTGTGTGTTTTTGTGTGAGTGTGTTTTCTGCGTGTGTTTTCTGCATGTGTTTTTGTGTGTGTGTTTTCTGCGTGTGTTTTCTGTGTGAGTGTGTTTCTGTGTGGTGTGTGTTTTTGTTTTCTGCATGTGTTTTTGTGTGTGTGTTTTCTGTGTATGTTTTCTGTGTGAGTGTGTTTCTGTGTGGTGTGTTTTTGTGTCAGTGTATTTCTGTGTGTGTTTTCTGTGTGTGTGTTTTCTGCGTGTGTTTTCTGTGTGTGTTTTCTGTGTGTTTTCTGTGTGAGTGTGTTTTCTGCGTGTGTTTTCTGCATGTGTTTTTGTGTGTGTGTTTTCTGCATGTGTTTTTGTGTGTGTGTTTTCTGCGTGTGTTTTCTGTGTGAGTGTGTTTCTGTGTGGTGTGTGTTATTGTGTGAGTGTATTTCTGTGTGTGTTTTCTGTGTGTGTTTTCTGTGTGAGTGTGTTTTCTGCGTGTGTTTTCTGTGAGTGTGTTTCTGTGTGGTGTGTGTTTTTGTGTGAGTGTGAGTTTCTGTGTGTGTTTTCTGTGTGTGTGTTTCTGTGTGGTGTGTGTTTTTGTGTGAGTGTGAGTTTCTGTGTGTGTTTTCTGTGAATGTATTTCTGTGTGGTGTGTGTTTTTGTGTGAGTGTGAGTTTCTGTGTGTGTTTTCTGTGTGTGTGTTTCTGTGTGGTGTGTGTTTTTGTGTGAGTGTGTTTTCTGCGTGTGTTTTCTGCATGTGTTTTTGTGTGTGTGTTTTCTGTGTATGTTTTCTGTGTGAGTGTGTTTCTGTGTGGTGTGTTTTTGTGTCAGTGTATTTCTGTGTGTGTGTTTTCTGCGTGTGTGTTTTCTGCGTGTGTGTTTTCTGCGTGTGTTTTCTGTGAGTGTGTTTCTGTGTGGTCTGTGTTTTTGTGTGAGTGTGTTTTCTGCGTGTGTTTTCTGTGTGTTTTCTGTGTGAGTGTGTTTCTGTGTGGTGTGTGTTTGTGTGTGAGTGTGTTTTCTGTGTGTGTTTTCTGTGAGTGTATTTCTGTGTGGTGTGTGTTTTTGTGTCAGTGTATTTCTGTGTGTGTGTTTTCTGTGTGTGTGTTTTCTGCGTGTGTGTTTTCTGCATGTGTTTTCTGTGTGTGTTTTCTGTGAGTGTGTTTCTGTGTGGTGTGTGTTTTTGTGTCAGTGTATTTCTGTGTGTGTGTTTTCTGTGTGTGTGTTTTCTGCGTGTGTGTTTTCTGCGTGTGTTTTCTGCATGTGTTTTTGTGTGTGTGTTTTCTGTGTATGTTTTCTGTGTGAGTGTGTTTCTGTGTGGTGTGTTTTTGTGTCAGTGTATTTCTGTGTGTGTGTTTTCTGTGTGTGTGTTTTCTGCGTGTGTGTTTTCTGCGTGTGTGTTTTCTGCGTGTGTTTTCTGTGTGTGTTTTCTGTGAGTGTGTTTCTGTGTGGTCTGTGTTTTTGTGTGAGTGTGTTTTCTGCGTGTGTTTTCTGTGTGTTTTCTGTGTGAGTGTGTTTCTGTGTGGTGTGTGTTTGTGTGTGAGTGTGTTTTCTGTGTGTGTTTTCTGTGTGTGTGTTTCTGTGTGGTGTGTGTTTTTGTGTGAGTGTGAGTTTCTGTGTGTGTTTTCTGTGAGTGTGTTTCTGTGTGGTGTGTGTTTTTGTGTGAGTGTGTTTTCTGCGTGTGTTTTCTGCATGTGTTTTTGTGTGTGTGTTTTCTGCGTGTGTTTTCTGTGTGAGTGTGTTTCTGTGTGGTGTGTGTTTTTGTGTGAGTGTGTTTTCTGCGTGTGTTTTCTGCATGTGTTTTTGTGTGTGTGTTTTCTGTGCATGTTTTCTGTGTGAGTGTGTTTCTGTGTGGTGTGTTTTTGTGTCAGTGTATTTCTGTGTGTGTTTTCTGCGTGTGTTTTCTGTGTGTGTTTTCTGTGAGTGTGTTTCTGTGTGGTGTGTGTTTTTGTGTGAGTGTGTTTTCTGCGTGTGTTTTCTGTGTGTTTTCTGTGTGTTTTCTGTGTGTGTGTTTCTGTGTGGTGTGTGTTTGTGTGTGAGTGTGTTTTCTGCGTGTGTTTTCTGCATGTGTTTCTGTGTGTGTGTTTTCTGCGTGTGTTTTCTGTGTGAGTGTGTTTCTGTGTGGTGTGTGTTTTTGTGTGAGCGTGTTTCTGTGTGTGTTTTCTGTGTGAGTGTGTTTTCTGCGTGTGTTTTCTGTGAGTGTGTTTCTGTGTGGTGTGTGTTTTTGTGTGAGTGTGAGTTTCTGTGTGTGTTTTCTGTGAGTGTATTTCTGTGTGGTGTGTGTTTTTGTGTGAGTGTGAGTTTCTGTGTGTGTTTTCTGTGTGTGTGTTTCTGTGTGGTGTGTGTTTTTGTGTGAGTGTGAGTTTGTGTGTGTTTTCTGTGTGTGTGTTTCTGTGTGGTGTGTGTTTTTGTGTGAGTGTGTTTTCTGCGTGTGTTTTCTGCATGTGTTTTTGTGTGTGTGTTTACTGTGTATGTTTTCTGTGTGAGTGTGTTTCTGTGTGGTGTGTTTTTGTGTCAGTGTATTTCTGTGTGTGTGTTTTCTGTGTGTGTGTTTTCTGCGTGTGTTTTCTGTGTGTGTTTTCTGTGAGTGTGTTTCTGTGTGGTGTGTGTTTTTGTGTGAGTGTGTTTTCTGCGTGTGTTTTCTGTGTGTTTTCTGTGTGAGTGTGTTTCTGTGTGGTGTGTGTTTGTGTGTGAGTGTGTTTTCTGCGTGTGTTTTCTGCATGTGTTTTTGTGTGTGTGTTTTCTGCGTGTGTTTTCTGTGTGAGTGTGTTTCTGTGTGGTGTGTGTTTTTGTGTGAGTGTGTTTTCTGCGTGTGTTTTCTGCATGTGATTTTGTGTGTGTGTTGTGTGTGTGTGTTTTCTGTGTGTGTGTTTCTGTGTGGTGTGTGTTTGTGTGTGTGTTTTCTGTGTGTCTGATTTCTGTGTGTGTGTGTTTCCGTGTGGTGTGTGTGTGTGTGTGTTTCTGTGTGGTGTGTGTTTGTGTTTGTGTGTTTCTGTGTGGTGTGTGTTTGTGTTTGTGTGTTTCTGTGTGTGAGTGTGTTTCTGTGTGAGTGTGTGTGAGTGTGTTTCTCTGTGTGTGTGAGTGTGTTTCCGTGTGTGTGTGTGAGTGTGTTTCCGTGTGTGTGTGTGTGAGTGTGTTTCCGTGTGTGTGTGAGTGTGTTTCTGTGTGGTGTGTGTTTGTGTTTGTGTGTTTCTGTGTGTGAGTGTGTTTCTGTGTGAGTGTGTGTGTGTGTGAGTGTGTTTCTCTGTGTGTGTGTGTGTGTGTGTGTGTGAGTGTGTTTCTCTGTGTGTGTGAGTGTGTTTCCGTGTGTGTGTGTGAGTGTGTTTCTCTGTGTGTGTGAGTGTGTTTCCGTGTGTGTGAGTGTGTTTCCGTGTGTGTGTGTGAGTGTGTTTCTCTGTGTGTGTGAGTGTGTTTCCGTGTGTGTGAGTGTGTTTCTCTGTGTGTGTGAGTGTGTTTCCGTGTGTGTGTGTGTGTTTCCGTGTGTGTGTGTGAGTGTGTTTCTCTGTGTGTGTGTGAGTGTGTTTCCGTGTGTGTGTGTGTGTGTGTGTGTGTGTGAGTGTGTTTCTCTGTGTGTGTGAGTGTGTTTCCGTGTGTGTGTGTGAGTGTGTTTCTCTGTGTGTGTGAGTGTGTTTCCGTGTGTGTGAGTGTGTTTCCGTGTGTGTGTGTGAGTGTGTTTCTCTGTGTGTGTGAGTGTGTTTCCGTGTGTGTGAGTGTGTTTCTCTGTGTGTGTGAGTGTGTTTCCGTGTGTGTGAGTGTGTTTCCGTGTGTGTGTGTGTGTGTGTGAGTGTGTTTCTCTGTGTGTGTGAGTGTGTTTCCGTGTGTGTGTGTGAGTGTGTTTCTCTGTGTGTGTGTGTGTTTCCGTGTGTGTGTGTGAGTGTGTTTCTCTGTGTGTGTGAGTGTGTTTCCGTGTGTGTGTGTGAGTGTGTTTCTCTGTGTGTGTGAGTGTGTTTCCGTGTGTGTGAGTGTGTTTCCGTGTGTGTGTGTGAGTGTGTTTCTCTGTGTGTGTGAGTGTGTTTCCGTGTGTGTGAGTGTGTTTCTCTGTGTGTGTGAGTGTGTTTCCGTGTGTGTGTGAGTGTGTTTCCGTGTGTGTGTGTGAGTGTGTTTCTCTGTGTGTGTGTGAGTGTGTTTCCGTGTGTGTGTATGAGTGTGTTTCTCTGTGTGTGTGAGTGTGTTTCCATGTGTGTGTGTGAGTGTGTTTCTCTGTGTGTGTGAGTGTGTTTCCGTGTGTGTGTATGAGTGTGTTTCTCTGTGTGTGTGAGTGTGTTTCCATGTGTGTTTGTGAGTGTGTTTCTCTGTGTGTGTGAGTGTGTTTCCGTGTGTGTGTGAGTGTGTTTCTCTGTGTGTGTGTGTGTTTCCGTGTGTGTGTGTGAGTGTGTTTCCATGTGTGTTTGTGAGTGTGTTTCTCTGTGTGTGTGAGTGTGTTTCCATGTGTGTTTGTGAGTGTGTTTCTCTGTGTGTGTGAGTGTGTTTCCGTGTGTGTGTGAGTGTGTTTCTCTGTGTGTGTGTGTGTTTCCGTGTGTGTGTGTGAGTGTGTTTCCATGTGTGTTTGTGAGTGTGTTTCTCTGTGTGTGTGAGTGTGTTTCCATGTGTGTTTGTGAGTGTGTTTCTCTGTGTGTGTGAGTGTGTTTCCATGTGTGTTTGTGAGTGTGTTTCTCTGTGTGTGTGAGTGTGTTTCCATGTGTGTTTGTGAGTGTGTTTCTCTGTGTGTGTGAGTGTGTTTCCGTGTGTGTGTGAGTGTGTTTCTCTGTGTGTGTGTGTGTTTCCGTGTGTGTGTGTGAGTGTGTTTCTCTGTGTGTGTGAGTGTGTTTCCGTGCGTGTGTGTGAGTGTGTTTCTCTGTGTGTGTGTGAGTGTGTTTCTCTGTGTGTGTGTGAGTGTGTTTCTCTGTGTGTGTGTGAGTGTGTTTCTCTGTGTGTGTGTGAGTGTGTTTCTCTGTGTGTGTGTGTGTTTCCGTGTGTGTTTGTGAGTGTGTTTCTCTGTGTGTGTGAGTGTGTTTCCATGTGTGTTTGTGAGTGTGTTTCTCTGTGTGTGTGAGTGTGTTTCCGTGTGTGTGTGAGTGTGTTTCTCTGTGTGTGTGTGTGTTTCCGTGTGTGTGTGTGAGTGTGTTTCCATGTGTGTTTGTGAGTGTGTTTCTCTGTGTGTGTGAGTGTGTTTCCATGTGTGTTTGTGAGTGTGTTTCTCTGTGTGTGTGAGTGTGTTTCCATGTGTGTTTGTGAGTGTGTTTCTCTGTGTGTGTGAGTGTGTTTCCATGTGTGTTTGTGAGTGTGTTTCTCTGTGTGTGTGAGTGTGTTTCCGTGTGTGTGTGAGTGTGTTTCTCTGTGTGTGTGTGTGTTTCCGTGTGTGTGTGTGAGTGTGTTTCTCTGTGTGTGTGAGTGTGTTTCCGTGCGTGTGTGTGAGTGTGTTTCTCTGTGTGTGTGTGAGTGTGTTTCTCTGTGTGTGTGTGAGTGTGTTTCTCTGTGTGTGTGTGAGTGTGTTTCTCTGTGTGTGTGTGAGTGTGTTTCTCTGTGTGTGTGTGTGTTTCCGTGTGTGTTTGTGAGTGTGTTTCTCTGTGTGTGTGAGTGTGTTTCCGTGTGTGTGTGTGTGTGAGTGTGTTTCCGTGTGTGTGTGTGTGTGAGTGTGTCTCTCTGTGTGAGTGAGTGTGTCTCTCTGTGTGTGTGAGTGTGTCTCTCTGTGTGTGTAAGTGTGTCTCTCTGTGTGTGTGAGTGTGTCTCTCTGTGTGAGTGAGTGTGTTTCCGTGTGTGAGTGTGTCTCTCTGTGTGTGTAAGTGTGTCTCTCTGTGTGTGTGAGTGTGTCTCTCTGTGTGTGTGAGTGTGTCTCTCTGTGTGTGTGAGTGTGTCTCTCTGTGTGTGTAAGTGTGTCTCTCTGTGTGTGTGAGTGTGTCTCTCTGTGTGAGTGAGTGTGTCTCTCTGTGTGAGTGAGTGTGTTTCCGTGTGTGAGTGTGTCTCTCTGTGTGAGTGAGTGTGTCTCTCTGTGTGAGTGAGTGTGTTTCCGTGTGTGAGTGTGTCTCTCTGTGTGAGTGAGTGTGTTTCCGTGTGTGAGTGTGTCTCTCTGTGTGTGTGAGTGTGTCTCTCTGTGTGTGTGAGTGTGTCTCTCTGTGTGTGTGAGTGTGTCTCTCTGTGTGTGTGAGTGTGTCTCTCTGTGTGTGTGAGTGTGTCTCTCTGTGTGAGTGAGTGTGTTTCCGTGTGTGAGTGTGTCTCTCTGTGTGAGTGAGTGTGTTTCCGTGTGTGAGTGTGTCTCTCTGTGTGTGTGAGTGTGTCTCTCTGTGTGTGTGAGTGTGTTTCCGTGTGTGAGTGTGTGTGGGGGAGGGGTTATGATGGGTCATGCTCTTGTGACATCAGGTGCTGATGCTGAGTGGGTAACACACTGACAAATCGTCATGATGTCACAAACATTGAACACCTCACACTAATGTCCGTCTGAAACTGGACAGGACGTAATGCAGAATAATAAACGACCTTAACTCATCCTCCATCTCTGCAAAACGAATCCCTCATCTAAAGAAGATTTAAGACAAACTGACCAGTTCTGCGACTCCTCATTAGAAGATCTGTTGTGTCAGATGAGATTGGTGCTTCAGTTATGTTAGGATCAACACCTGGATCAAGTGAACAAGAAAAACTTTAGGGATTGCGACCAAGGGCTAGGAACATAATACACAGGTAATTTTCAATTCTGTTATCTGGACATCCTTCAAACAAAGTGTAGTTTGGCTCTTGTGAAAGACAGAGGGAAACTAAGTAGAGATGGAGGAAAATAAGAACGATGAGTTGATGGAGGGGAACAAACATCTGGCACAGGAGGAGGAAAAGGTGGAGGGGGAAAGCAAGCAGGATGAAGCAAAAAAGGGGCAGGAGGAGGAGGAGAAGACATCACTACAGGCAGAAGGCAATGAGGAAAAGATGACCGGGGAAACAGAAGACAATAATGAGAAGATGGACCAACCCAAGGAAGAGCGGGAGGAAGACAAAGAGCAAGTGGGAGAAAAAGAGGAGAAAGCAGAGGAGGCGGAGGAGGAGACTAAGGAAAAGACAGAAGAAAAGGGAGAGAAAGAGGAAGTGGGAGAAAAAGAGGAGAAAGCAGAGGAGGCGGAGGAGGAGAGTAAGGAAACGACAGAAGAAAAGGGAGAGAAAGAGGAAGTGGGAGAAAAAGAGGAGAAAACAGAGGAGACGGAGGAGGAGAGCAAGGAAAAGACAGAAGAAAAGGGAGAGAAAGAGGAAGTGGGAGAAAAAGAGGAGAAAACAGAGGAGACGGAGGAGGAGAGCAAGGAAAAGACAGAAGAAAAGGGAGAGAAAGAGGAAGTGGCTGAAAAGGAGGAGAAAACAGAGGAGACGGAGGAGGAGAGTAAGGAAAAGACTGAAGAAAAGGGAGAGAAAGAGGAAGTGGGAGAAAAAGAGGAGAAAGCAGAGGAGACGGAGGAGGAGAGTAAGGAAACGACAGAAGAAAAGGGAGAGAAAGAGGAAGTGGGAGAAAAAGAGGAGAAAGCAGAGGAGACGGAGGAGGAGAGTAAGGAAACGACAGAAGAAAAGGGAGAGAAAGAGGAAGTGGGAGAAAAAGAGGAGAAAACAGAGGAGAGAGAGGAGGAGAGTAAGGAAACGACAGAAGAAAAGGTAGAGAAAGAGGAAGTGGGAGAAAAAGAGGAGAAAGCAGAGGAGGCGGAAGAGGAGAGTAAGGAAACGACAGAAGAAAAGGAAGAGAAAGAGGAAGTGGGAGAAAAAGAGGAGAAAGCAGAGGAGGCGAAGGAGGAGAGTAAGGAAAAGGCAGAAGAAAAGGAAGAGAAAGAGGAAGTGGGAGAAAAAGAGGAGAAAGCAGAGGAGGCGGAGGAGGAGAGTAAGGAAACGACAGAAGAAAAGGGAGAGAAAGAGGAAGTGGGAGAAAAAGAGAAAGCAGAGGAGACGGAGGAGGAGAGTAAAGAAACGACAGAAGAAAAGGGAGAGAAAGAGGAAGTGGGAGAAAAAGAGGAGAAAGCAGAGGAGACGGAGGAGGAGAGTAAGGAAAAGGCAGAAGAAAAGGAAGAGAAAGAGGAAGTGGGAGAAAAAGAGGAGAAAGCAGAGGAGACGGAGGAGGAGAGTAAGGAAACGACAGAAGAAAAGGGAGAGAAAGAGGAAGTGGGAGAAAAAGAGGAGAAAACAGAGGAGACAGAGGAGGAGAGTAAGGAAAAGGCAGAAGAAAAGGGAGAGGAGGAAGTGGGAGAAAAAGAGGAGAAAACAGAGGAGACGGAGGAGGAGAGTAAGGAAACGACAGAAGAAAAGGAAGAGAAAGAGGAAGTGGGAGAAAAAGAGGAGAAAACAGAGGAGGCGGAGGAGGAGAGTAAGGAAAAGACTGAAGAAAAGGAAGAGAAAGAGGAAGTGGGAGAAAAAGAGGAGAAAGCAGAGGAGACGGAGGAGGAGAGTAAGGAAACGACAGAAGAAAAGGGAGAGAAAGAGGAAGTGGGAGAAAAAGAGGAGAAAGCAGAGGAGGCGGAGGAGGAGAGTAAGGAAAAGGCAGAAGAAAAGGAAGAGAAAGAGGAAGTGGGAGAAAAAGAGGAGAAAACAGAGGAGACGGAGGAGGAGAGTAAGGAAAAGACTGAAGAAAAGGGAGAGAAAGAGGAAGTGGGAGAAAAAGAGGAGAAAGCAGAGGAGGCGGAGGAGGAGAGTAAGGAAAAGACTGAAGAAAAGGAAGAGAAAGAGGAAGTGGGAGAAAAAGAGGAGAAAGCAGAGGAGGCAGAGGAGGAGAGTAAGGAAAAGACAGAAGAAAAGGAAGAGAAAGAGGAAGTGGGAGAAAAAGAGGAGAAAACAGAGGAGACGGAGGAGGAGAGTAAGGAAAAGACTGAAGAAAAGGGAGAGAAAGAGGAAATGGGAGAAAAAGAGGAGAAAACAGAGGAGACGGAGGAGGAGAGTAAGGAAAAGGCAGAAGAAAAGGAAGAGAAAGAGGAAGTGGGAGAAAAAGAGGAGAAAACAGAGGAGACGGAGGAGGAGAGTAAGGAAACGACAGAAGAAAAGGGAGAGAAAGAGGAAGTGGGAGAAAAAGAGGAGAAAACAGAGGAGACGGAGGAGGAGAGTAAGGAAAAGACTGAAGAAAAGGGAGAGAAAGAGGAAGTGGGAGAAAAAGAGGAGAAAACAGAGGAGACTGAGGAGGAGAGTAAGGAAACGACAGAAGAAAAGGGAGAGAAAGAGGAAGTGGGAGAAAAAGAGGAGAAAACAGAGGAGACGGAGGAGGAGAGTAAGGAAAAGGCAGAAGAAAAGGGAGAGAAAGAGGAAGTGGGAGAAAAAGAGGAGAAAGCAGAGGAGACTGAGGAGGAGAGTAAGGAAACGACAGAAGAAAAGGGAGAGAAAGAGGAAGTGGGAGAAAAAGAGGAGAAAGCAGAGGAGACTGAGGAGGAGAGTAAGGAAACGACAGAAGAAAAGGGAGAGAAAGAGGAAGTGGGAGAAAAAGAGGAGAAAACAGAGGAGACGGAGGAGGAGAGTAAGGAAAAGGCAGAAGAAAAGGAAGAGAAAGAGGAAGTGGGAGAAAAAGAGGAGAAAGCAGAGGAGGCGGAGGAGGAGAGTAAGGAAACGACAGAAGAAAAGGAAGAGAAAGAGGAAGTGGGAGAAAAAGAGGAGAAAGCAGAGGAGGCGGAGGAGGAGAGTAAGGAAAAGGCAGAAGAAAAGGGAGAGAAAGAGGAAGTGGGAGAAAAAGAGGAGAAAGCAGAGGAGGTGGAGGAGGAGAGTAAAGAAAAGGCAGAAGAAAAGGAAGAGAAAGAGGAAGTAGGAGAAAAAGAGGAGAAAGCAGAGGAGACGGAGGAGGAGAGTAAGGAAAAGACAGAAGAGAACGGAGAGAAAGAGGAAGTGGGAGAAAAAGAGGAGAAAACAGAGGAAATGGAGGAGGAGAGTAAGGAAAAGGCAGAAGAAAAGGAAGAGAAAGAGGAAGTGGGAGAAAAAGAGGAGGAAACAGAGGAGACAGAGGAAAAGACAGAAGAAAAGGAAGAGAAAGAGGAAGTGGGAGAAAAAGAGGAGAAAGCAGAGGAGACGGAGGAGGAGAGTAAGGAAAAGGCAGAAGAGAAGGAAGAGAAAGAGGAAGTGGGAGAAAAAGAGGAGAAAACAGAAGAGACAGAGGAAAAGGCAGAAGAGAAGGAAGAGAAAGAGGAAGTGGGAGAAAAAGAGGAGAAAACAGAAGAGACAGAGGAAAAGACAGAAGAAAAGGAAGAGAAAGAGGAAGTGGGAGAAAAAGAGGAGAAAGCAGAGGAGACAGAGGAGGAGAGCAAGGAAAAGGCAGAAGAGAAGGAAGAGAAAGAGGAAGTGGCAGAAAAGGAGGAGAAAACAGAGGAGATGGAGGAGGAGAGTAAGGAAAAGGCAGAAGAAAAGGGAGAGAAGGAGGAAGTGGGAGAAAAAGAGGAGAAAGCAGAGGAGGCGGAGGAGGAGAGTAAGGAAAAGGCAGAAGAAAAGGGAGAGAAAGAGGAAGCGGCAGAAGAAAAGGAAGAGAAAGAGGAAGCAGCAGAAAAGGAGGAGAAAACAGAGGAGACGGAGGAGGAGAGTAAGGAAACGACAGAAGAAAAGGAAGAGAAAGAGGAAGTGGGAGAAAAAGAGGAGAAAGCAGAGGAGGCGGAAGAGGAGAGTAAGGAAAAGACAGAAGAAAAGGAAGAGAAAGAGGAAGTGGGAGAAAAAGAGGAGAAAGCAGAGGAGATGGAGGAGGAGAGTAAGGAAAAGACAGAAGAAAAGGGAGAGAAAGAGGAAGTGGGAGAAAAAGAGGAGAAAGCAGAGGAGACGGAGGAGGAGAATAAGGAAAAGACTGAAGAAAAGGAAGAGAAAGAGGAAGTGGGAGAAAAGGAGGAGAAAGCAGAGGAGGCGGAGGAGGAGAGTAAGGAAAAGGCAGAGGAGAAGGAAGAGGAAGAGAAAGCTGAAGAGAAGCTGGATGATTTGACAAAGGGAGGGGAGACAGAGGAGGTAAAGGAAAGGGAGGAAGCAGAGAAGGAGGAGGAGATGGTGGAGCAAAGGACCGAGCCAGAGGAAGAGAAAGGAAAGGTCGAAGAGATCATGGAGGATATGGTGAAGCAAGAAGATGGCCAGAGTACGGCAAGTGAAGTGTTGAAAAGTGTGGAGACAGCGCCAAGACAGGATGGAATTCAGTTGGCAAGTGAGGATGCAGAGAAAAAAGGAGAGGAGGAAAAAGAGCAACAGAAGGAGATGAAAAAGGAGGCTGAACAAAAACCGATGGCAGAATCTCCAATGGATGTATGTCATTTGCAGGATGACCTGAGTGAGGAGAGTGACGAGTCACAATCAAGTATAGTCACAACATCGTCATCATCAATTGAAAAGGTGTGTGAACTGCCATTGGTGGAGAAGAAAGAAAAGGAGGCAGAAAAAGGTAAAGATAAAGAGGGAGCAGAGAAACATGATAAAATAGTGGTGGAGGACCAAGGTAAAGAGGAAAAGATGGAAGAGATACAGCCAGGAGACGAGGAGAAGGCTGTAGAGGAAGCCGAGAAGGGGGAGGAGGAAGAGAAGGCAGCAGAGGAAGGAGAGGCTCCAGAGGAGGAGATGGTGGCAGAGGAAGAAAAGGCTCCAGAGGAAGAAAAGGCTCCAGAGGAAGAGGTGGCGGCAGAGGGAGAGGTGGCGGCAGAGAAAGAGGTGGCGGCAGAGGAGGAGATAGTTGCAGAGAAAGAAACAGCAGCAGAGGAGGAGATAGCGGCAGAGGAGGAAAAGGCTCCAGAGGAGGAGATAGCGGCAGAGGAGGAAAAGGCTCCAGAGGAGGAGATAGCGGCAGAGGAGGAAAAGGCTCCAGAGGAAGAGGTGGCGGCAGAGGAAGAGGTGGCGGCAGAGGAGGAGAAGGCTCCAGAGGAGGAAAAGGCTCCAGAGGAGGAAAAGGCTCCAGAGGAGGAGATAGCGGCAGAGGAGGAGATAGCGGCAGAGGAGGAGAAGGCTCCAGAGGAGGAAAAGGCTCCAGAGGAAGAGAAGGCTCCAGAGGAAGAAACAGCGGCAGAGGAGGAAAAGGCTCCAGAGGAGGAAAAGGCTCCAGAGGAAGAGATAGCGGCAGAGGAGGAAAAGGCTCCAGAGGAGGAAAAGGCTCCAGAGGAGGAGATAGCGGCAGAGGAGGAGAAGGCTCCAGAGGAGGAAAAGGCTCCAGAGGAAGAGAAGGCTCCAGAGGAAGAAACAGTGGCAGAGGAGGAAAAGGCTCCAGAGGAGGAAAAGGCTCCAGAGGAAGAAATGGCTGCAGCAGAAGAAATGGCTCCAGAGGAAGAAAAGGCACCAGAGGAAGAAACAGCGGCAGAGGAAGAAAAGGCACCAGAGGAGGAAAAGGCTCCAGAGGAAGAAGCGCCTCCAGAGGAAGAAAAGGCTCCAGAGGAAGAAAAGCCTCCAGAGGAAGAAATAGCGGCAGAGGAAGAAAAGGCTCCAGAGGAAGAAATAGCGGCAGAGGAGGAAAAGGCTCCAGAGGAAGAAATAGCAGCAGAAGAGGAAAAGGCTCCAGAGGAAGAAAAGGCTCCAGAGGAAGAGATAGCAGCAGAAGAGGAAAAGGCTCCAGAGGAAGAAATAGCAGCAGAGGAAGAGAAGGCTCCAGAGGAAGAAAAGGCTCCAGGGGAAGAGATAGCAGCAGATGAGGAAATGGCTCCAGAGGAAGAAAAGGCTCCAGAGGAAGAGATAGCAGCAGAGGAGGAAATGGCTCCAGAGGAAGAGATAGCAGCAGAGGAGGAAAAGGCTCCAGAGGAAGAGATAGCAGCAGAGGAGGAAAAGGCTCCAGAGGAAGAGATAGCAGCAGAGGAGGAAAAGGCTCCAGAGGAAGAAAAGGCTCCAGAGGAAGAGATAGCAGCAGAGGAGGAAAAGGCTCCAGAGGAAGAGATAGCAGCAGAGGAGGAAAAGGCTCCAGAGGAAGAGATAGCAGCAGAGGAGGAAAAGGCTCCAGAGGAAGAAAAGGCTCCAGAGGAAGAGATAGCAGCAGATGAGGAAATGGCTCCTGAGGAAGAAAAGGCTCCAGAGGAAGAGATAGCAGCAGAGGAGGAAAAGGCTCCAGAGGAGGAAATAGCTCCAGAGGAGGAAATAGCTCCAGAGGAGGAAATAGCAGCAGAGGAGGAAAAGGCTCCAGAGGAGGAAAAGGCTCCAGAGGAGGAAATAGCTCCAGAGGAGGAAATAGCAGCAGAGGAGGAAAAGGCTCCAGAGGAGGAAATAGCTCCAGAGGAGGAAATAGCTCCAGAGGAAGAAAAGGCTCCAGAGGAAGAGATAGCGGCAGAGGAGGAAAAGGCTCCAGAGGAAGAAAAGGCTCCAGAGGAAGAGATAGCGGCAGAGGAGGAAAAGGCTCCAGAGGAGGAAAAGGCTCCAGAGGAAGAGATTGCGGCCGAGGAGGAAAAGGCTCCAGAGGAGGAAAAGGCTCCAGAGGAAGAGATAGCGGCCGAGGAGGAAAAGGCTCCAGAGGAAGAAAAGGCTCCAGAGGAAGAGATAGCGGCAGATGAGGAAAAGGCTCCAGAGGAAGAAAAGGCTCCAGAGGAAGAGATTGCGGCAGATGAGGAAAAGGCTCCAGAGGAAGAAAAGGCTCCAGAGGAAGAGATTGCGGCAGAGGAGGAAAAGGCACCAGAGGAAGAGATAGCGGCCGAGGAGGAAAAGGCACCAGAGGAAGAGAGGGCAGCTGAGGAGGAAAAGGCTCCAGAGGAGGAAAAGGCTCCAGAGGAAGAAAAGGCTCCAGAGGAAGAGAAGGCTCCAGAGGAAGAAAAGGCACCAGAGGAAGAGATAGCGGCCGAGGAGGAAAAGGCACCAGAGGAAGAGAGGGCAGCTGAGGAGGAAAAGGCTCCAGAGGAAGAAAAGGCTCCAGAGGAAGAGATAGCGGCAGAGGAGGAAAAGGCACCAGAGGAAGAGATAGCGGCCGAGGAGGAAAAGGCACCAGAGGAAGAGAGGGCAGCTGAGGAGGAAAAGGCTCCAGAGGAAGAAAAGGCTCCAGAGGAAGGGATAGCGGCAGAGGAATGGAGCGTGGCAGAGGGATGGATGGTGGCAGAGGGAGTGAAGGTGGGAAAGGACGAAGAGGCCGTAGAGAAAGAGTTGGTGGAGGCAGAATCTGCAGCAGAGGTATGTGAGTGGCAAGATCATGATCTAAGTGAGGAGAGGGAGAAACGAATGTCCGATATACTAACAGTATCGCTATCGTCATCAATTGATGACGTGTGCCAACTGCCATCGCCGGAGTATAAAGAAGAGGCAGTGGAAGGTGAAGAAGGCAAAGAGGGAGCAGAGGAAGAAGAGAAAGCAGAAAAGGTGGAAGAGCAACCCGAGAAGGCAGTGGAGGAGGTAGAGACGGCGGTGGAGGAAGAGAAAGCAGTGGAGAAAGAAGAGATCGAACAAGAGCCAGAAGAAAAGCTTGAGGCGGCAATAAAGGAGCAAGAAAAGGAGAAGGCAGTAGATGAGCTCGAGAAGACAGAAATGGAAAAGAAAGAGGCCGAGGAGAAGGAAAGCAGAGAAAAGGAGCAGAGGGACGAGGAACTGTTGGGGAAAAGGGAAGACAGGGGTGCAGAAGGAGAGGATAAGAAAAAGATGGACAAGGCTGATAGCGTGGTGAAGTTGGTGGTGAAGGTGGTGGAAAGAGTGGTGGACAGGGTAATGGAGAAGGCAATAGAGAAGATGGTGGAGGTTGCGAAGAATAAGACGGGGGAGAAGGAGAAAATGGTGACGGTGGTGGAGAAGGTGGTGGAGAATGTAGTGGAGAAAGTAGAGAAGATAATGGAAGATCTGGGGAAGATGGAAGACGTGGCGGAGAAGAAGATCGAAAAGATGGTGGACCTGGTGGTGGAGGAGGGGCAGAAGATGGTCGAGAGGATGGTGGGTAAGATGGGGAAGATTGTGGTGGAGGAGGAGAAGAGGGATACAGCGGCAGAAGTCACCACGTGTGAGAGACAACTGCAACAGTCCAGGATGGAAGTGGAAATGATGAAAGAGCAAGCAACGGCAAGAGAGCGGGAACCGGCAAAAGGGCCAGCACCGGCAAAAGAGCAGGAACCGGCAAAAGAGCAAAAACCGGCAAAAGAGCCAGCACCGGCAAAAGGGCCAGCACCGGCAAAAGAGCAGGAACCGGCAAAAGAGCAGGAACCGGCAAAAGAGCCAGCACCGGCAAAACGGGCACCGGCAAAACGGGCACCGGCGAAAGAGCAGCCACCGGCGAAAGAGCAGCCACCGGCGAAAGAGCAGCCACCGGCGAGAGAGCCAGCACCGGCGAAACGGGCAGCGACGAAACGGGCAGCGACGAAACGGCAGGGGGCGGCGAAAAAGCAGGCAGCGGCGGCCAAAGAGCCGGAACCGGTGAGAGAGCCGGAGCCGGTGAGGAAGCCGGAGAGCGCCAAACCCAAGGAGGAGCTTCCCCTGACGCCAGAGCAGGAGCAAGAGTTCCACCAAATCTTCGACATGCTCGTGGAGAAAGCTGGGGGGCTCATTGATTTCAACAGCTACCAGTTGCTGCTGAAGAACGAAAACTTTGTGACCGGCGAGGCCAAAGCTCGCGAGACGTTCGGCCGCCTGGACGGCGACGGGGACGGAAAGGTGGGCTTCGAAGACTTCTTGGGCATGATGACCAGCACCGAGCTGTTCTCCCAGTTTATCTCGGAGCTGCCGAACACCAGCGAGGAATCCGACATGCAGAAGGGTTACGTGGACAACACGGTCTTCTTCGAGATACTCTCGAGGCTCTTGGCCTCTCGCATAATCTCCGAGGACGCGACTGGCCGAATCATCGAGTACTTCTACAAGAAGAAGAAAGGGGCCAAGCTGAAGACGAAGAAGGAGAGCAAAGGGGACTGCCCGAGCGTGGGGGACAGCACTTTCCTGGGAGTGTCGGTGTACAGCCTGATCCAGTACCTGGACATCTTGGGGCCGGACGAGCAGTACAAGGAGGTCGCGCTGAAGCCGGAGCAGATCACGGCGTTCCGCGAGGTTTTCCAGATCTTCGTCACGAACAGCGAGGAGCGCATCGACGTCGCGGGCTTGGTCAACATGATGAAGCAGCTGCAGATCCCTCTGAGGAACCCCTTCATCCCAAACGACATAAAGTGCGCTGCCGTTAACTGGGGCAAGCCGGTGGACTTTCGGGACTTCCTCACCATCATGTCTGACACCAGCGTCTTCACCCTGTTCCTGGCACCGCAGCACCCTGACTCCAAGCATTCTCTGTCCCCCGAGGTGATGCCCTTCGAAGTCCTCCTGAGGGTCATCGAAACGCCCATGATCAGCTCGCAAACCCGGGACACCCTCATCGCCTACTACCAGGCCAAGGCAGGAGATTTCAAGCCCAGGCCACCGCCGAAACCCCGGGCGGCTCCCAAACACGCGCAGGGCGGAGGCGGAGCTGCCCGACTGTCCCCAGCCCAGCAGCAACAGCAACAGCAGCAGCAGCCGCAGCCGCAGCCGCAGCCGCCGCCGCCGCCCCCCAGGCCCACCCTGCTCCCACCGCCCAGGCCCCAGAAGGTGAGCAGCCCCGGCACGCCCAAGCCCAGGAGGGCGGCCTCCCCCAGCAAGGCGGCGCGGCCCGCCGCCACCGCCAACGGCGGCCAGGCGCTGCGCGAGCACGCCAGGGAGAAGACGGACGAGTACACCCGCAACGTGCTGGCCAACCGCCAGTACTACGAGAAAAAGTTCCGGCCCGTGATGAAGAACCCGGCTTTCCACAACGCCTTCCGCGAGTACACCTGGACGTGGAGGGCGCCGTCGTTGGATCGCAGTCGGACGGCGGGGGGCTCCAAGAAGAAGAGGGAAGATAAGGGGAAAAAGGAGAAATAGCACTAACTATTAGCGAGCGGGCGCACGCCTTGGGGGAGCTGGCACTCGGTCGAACTTCGCTTGGGCTGCGCCCGCAATTCTGTACCGGGAGGGAAAGCTTCACTGTCCTAACGGTCAATAAAACCTCTCTACAAGTAGCTGTGCCATCATTTCAGTCCAACGCCGAAGGCGGGCAAGGGTTGGGGTGGGGGGGGGGTGGTGGGGGGCACGAGGGGGAGGGGGGGGGGGGCGACACTGCGTAGTTGACTCTTCCAAATGCCTTCTGAAGTGGACCTAACAAGCCACCCCCGGTTCAGGGGGTCAAGGAGGGGTGGGTAACAAACACCAGCCTGCCACGCTGGAAATATCAGAAAGAGAAAATGCAGGAAGGGTCCGTGGAGGGAGAAACACACACACACACACACGCACTCACTCAAAGAAAGAACTCCCATTTCTCCAGCGTCCTTCACCACCTCAGGACGTCCCAAAGCGTTTCACGGCCAATGAGGTACTTTTGAAGTGTAGTCAGTGTTGCAATGTAGGAAACATGATAATGACCCAGATCATCTGTTTTTTTTAGTGATGTTGGTTGAGAGATAAATATTGGCCCCAGGACACCGGGGAGAACTCCCCCCTGCTCTTCTTCCAATAGTGGCCGTGGGATCTTTTATGACCACCCGAGAGGGCAGACGGGGCCTCGGTTTAATGTCTCATCCGAAAGATAGCACCTCTGACAGTGCGGCGCTCCCTCAGTACTGACCCTCCGACGGTGCGGCGCTCCCTCAGTACTGACCCTCCGACAGTGCGGCGCTCCCTCAGTACTGACCCTCCGACAGTGCGGCGCTCCCTCAGTACTGACCCTCCGACGGTGCGGCGCTCCCTCAGTACTGACCCTCCGACGGTGCGGCGCTCCCTCAGTACTGACCCTCCGACGGTGCGGCGCTCCCTCAGTACTGACCCTCCGACGGTGCGGCGCTCCCTCAGTACTGCCCCTCCGATGGTGCGGCGCTCCCTCAGTACTGACCCTCCGACAGTGCGGCGTTCCCTCAGTACTGACCCTCCGACAGTGCAGCGTTCCCTCAGTACTGACCCTCCGACAGTGCGGCACTCCCTCAGTACTGACCCTCCGACAGTGCAGCGTTCCCTCAGTACTGACCCTCCGACAGTGCAGCACTCCCTCAGTACTGCCCCTCCGACAGTGCGGCGTTCCCTCAGTACTGACCCTCCGACAGTGCAGCGTTCCCTCAGTACTGACCCTCCGACAGTGCGGCACTCCCTCAGTACTGCCCCTCCGACAGTGCGGCGCTCCCTCAGTACTGACCCTCCGACAGTGCGGCGCTCCCTCAGTACCGACCCTCCGACAATGCGGCACTCCCTCAGTACTGCCCCTCCGACAGTGCGGCGCTCCCTCAGTACTGACCCTCCGACAGTGCGGCGCTCCCTCAGTACTGCCCCTCCGACAGTGCGGCGCTCCCTCAGTACTGACCCTCCGACAGTGCGGCGCTCCCTCAGTACTGACCCTCCGACAGTGCAACACTCCCTCAGTATTGCACAGGGTTACACACACAGGGTTAACATTGCAGGTCGATGGCCTTTCAGCGGAATTGGCGGGAGGGGTGGGGGTATCGTGGCCTGAGTCTCGTTTTATCGTCACCGGAAATTTCACCGGGAAAAAAAACCTTTCTGAATCTCAAAAAAAACAAACTGAGAAAGGTCTTCGACCCGAATCTTTTGACTCTCTCTCTCGCTCTCTCTCTCGCTCTGCAGACATTGTCTGACCCGCTGAGGGCTCCCAGCATTTTTTAAATTTCAGCATCATTTTACTACTTCTGTACCCGTTTCAGGAACTTATACAGATCGGGGGGGAGGGAAACTCTTCCTAACCTCCCCGCCCCGACATCGCCAGACTGCAATCAACAACTCAAGGAGGTTACGGTGCTGTAAGGGTGACATTACTTGACCCACAATCTAGATGTCATGAAGAAATAAAGACCTTGTCTCTCTACACTGACTTTCAGGGTAATATTCTGGCATGGGTGGAGGATTGGTTATCTAATAGGAAGCAGAGAGTTGGGATAAATGGTTCATTCTTGGACTGGCAACCAGTAGCCAGTGGTGTTCCACAGGGGTCGGTGCTGGGTCCCCAACTCTTTACAATCTATATTAACGATTTGGAGGAGGGGACCGAGTGTAACATATCAGAGTTTGCAGATGATACAAAGATGGGAGGGAAAGTGGAGAGTGAGGAGGACATAAAAAATCTACAAGGGGATATATATATAGACAGGCTGGGTGAGTGGGCGGAGATTTGGCAGATGCAATACAATATTGGAAAATGTGAGGTTATGCACTTTGGCAGGAAAAATCAGAGAGCAAGTTATTATCTTAATGGCGAGAAACTGGAAAGTACTGCAGTACAAAGGGATCTGGGGGTCCCAGTGCAAGAAAATCAAAAAGTTAGTATGCAGGTGCAGCAGGTGATCAAGAAGGCCAACGGAATGTTGGCTTTTATTGCTAGGGGGATAGAATATAAAAACAGGGAGGTATTGCTGCAGTTATATAAGGTATTGGTGAGACCGCACCTGGAATACTGCATACAGTTTTGGTGTCCATACTTAAGAAAAGACATACTTGCTCTCGAGGCAGTACAAAGAAGGTTCACTTGGTTAATCCCGGGGATGAGGGGGCGGACATATGAGGAGAGGTTGAGTAGATTGGGACTCTACTCATTGGAGTTCAGAAGAATGAGAGGCGATCTTATTGAAACATATAAGATTGTGAAGGGGCTTGATCGGGTGGATGCGGTAAGGATGTTCCCAAGGATGGGTGAAACTAGAACTAGGGGGCATAATCTTAGAATAAGGGGCTGCTCTTTCAAAACTGAGATGAGGAGAAACCTCTTCACTCAGAGGGTAGTAGGTCTGTGGAATTTGCTGCCCCAGGAAGCTGTGGAAGCTACATCATTAAATAAATTTAAAACAGAAAATTCTACCACCTAGAAGTAAAGGGAATTAGGGGTTACGGGGAGCGGGCAGGAAATTGGACATGAATTTAGATTTGAGATTAGGATCAGATCAGCCATGATCTTATTGAATGGCGGAGCAGGCTCGAGGGGCCGATTGGCCTACTCCTGCTCCTATTTCTTATGTTCTTATGTTCACCATCTCTGGACGTCCCAAAGCACTTTACAGCCAATGAGGTACTGTTTGAAATGTCGTCACTATTGTAATGTTGGAAACATGGCAGCCAATTTGCACATAGCAAATAATAAATGAGCAGATAATCCAGTTTTTTTTAGTGATGTTGGTTGAGGGATAAATATTTTTTTTATTCGATCATGGGATGTAGGCGTTTCTGGCAAGGCCGGCATTTATTGCCCATCCCTAATTGCCCCTTGAGAAGGTGGTGGTGAGCCGCCTTCTTGAACCGCTGCAGTCCGTGTGGTGAAGGTTCTCCCACAGTGCTGTTAGGGAGGGAGTTCAAGGATTTTGACCCAGCGACGATGAAGGAACGGCCGATATATTTCCAAGTCGGGATGGTGTGTGACTTGGAGGGGAACGTGCAGGTGGTGTTGTTCCCATGTACCTGCTGCCCTTGTCCTTCTAGGTGGTAGAGGTCGCGGGTTTGGGAAGTGCCGTCGAAGAAGCCTTGGCGAGTTGCTGCAGTGCATCCTGTGGATGGTACACACTGCAGCCACAGTGCGCCGGTGGTGAAGGGAATGAATGTTTAGGGTGGTGGATGGGGTACCAATCAAGCTGCTTTGTCCTGGATGGTGTCGAGCTTTTTGAGTGTTGTTGGAGCTGCACTCATCCAGGCAAGTGGAGAGTATTCCATCACACTCCTGACTTGTGCCTTGTAGATGGTGGAAAGGCTTTGGGGAGTCAGGAGGTGAGTCACTCACCTCAGAATACCCAGCCTCTGACCTGCTCTTGTAGCCACAGTATTTATATGGCTGGTCCAGTTAAGTTTCTGGTCAATGGTGACCCCCAGGATGTTGATAGTGGGGGATTCGGCGATGGTAATGCTGTTGAATGTCAAGGGGAGGTGGTTAGACTCTCTCTTGTTGGAGATGGTCATTGCCTGGCACTTGTCTGGAGCGAATGTTACTTGCCACTTATCAGCCCAAGCCTGGATGTTGTCCAGGTCTTGCTGCATGCGGGCTCGGACTGCTTCATTATTTGAGGGGTTGCAAATGGAACTGAACACTATGCAATCATCAGCGAACATCCCCATTTCTGACCTCATGATGGAGGGAAGGTTATTGATGGAGCGGCTGAAGATGGTTGGGCCGAGGACACTGCCCTGAGGAACTCCTGCAGCAATGCCCTGGGGCTGAGATGATTGGCCTCCAACAACCAATACCATCTTCCTTTGTGCTAGTATGACTCCAGCCACTGGAGAGTTTTCCCCCTGATTCCCATTGACTTCAATTTTACTAGGGCTCCTTGGTGCCACACTCGGTCAAATGCTGCCTTGATGTCAAGGGCAGTCACTCTCACCTCTGAAATTCAGCTCTTTTGTCCATGTTTGGACCAAGGCTGTAATGAGGTCTGGAGCCGAGTGGTCCTGGCAGAACCCAAGCTGAGCATCGGTGAGCAGGTTATTGGTGAGTAAGTGCCACTTGATAGCACTGTCAACGACACCTTCCATCACTTTGCTGATGATTGAGAGTAGACTGATGGGGCGGTAATTGGCCGGATTGGATTTGTCCTGCTTTTTGTGGACAGGACATACCTGGGCAATTTTCCACATTGTCGGGTAGATGCCAGTGTTGTAGCTGTACTGGAACATATTGAAATATTGGCCCCAGGACACCAGGGAGAACTCCCCCTGCTCTTCTTCCAATAGTGGCCGTGGGATCTTTTACATCCGCCTGAGAGGGGCAGACGGGGCCTCGGTTTAACGTCTCATTCGAAAGACGGCACCTCCGACAGTGCAGCATCAGCACCACCATCAGTACTGCCCCTCCGACAGTGCAGCGCTCCCTCGGTACTGGCCCTCCGACAGTGCAGCGCACCCTCAGTACTGGCACTGGGAGTGTCGGCTTGGATTACGGGGCTCGAGACTCTGGAGTGGGCGCGGGGGGGGGGGGCTCGAACTCACAACCTTCTGACTCAGAGGCGAGAGTGCTACCCACTGAGCCACAGCTAACAATAGCTCGTCCCACCATTTAGCTCAGGTACTGGAAGCCCCCTGGCACTCTGTGAGAGTGATTTTCACATCGTTCACCTGAGGAAGGAGGAAGCCTCCGAAAGCTTGTGAATTTAAAATAAAATTGCTGGACTATAACTTGGTGTTGTAAAATTGTTTACTCTGTGAGAGAACTTAGGATGGGGGGGGGGGGCAGGCAATAATTTTTAAAAACTTACTGGGAATACTGTCGGATTATTGTAAAAGCCCACCTGATTCATCCTTCAGGTAACAGATCATGTCTAACAAACCAAATTGAATTTTTTGAGGAAGTAACTAAAGTAGTGGACAGGGGAATGTCCATGGATGTAGTTTATATGGACTAGCAGAAGGCATTCGATAAGAGACCGTTAGTTAAAATTAAAGCTCATGGAATTGATGGTAAATTAATGAACTGGTTTGGAGATTGGTTAGGGAGTCATACAAAGGATATATTGGCCGTGGAGGGAGTGCAGCACAGAGTCACCAGGGCTCCAAGGTTAAATTATGAGGAGAGATTACATAAACTAGTTTTTTATTCCGTGGAATATAGAAGGTTAAGGGGTGATCTGATTGAGGTTTTTAGGATTTTGAAAGGAATTGATAGGGTCGATAGAGAGAAAGTTTTTCCGCTGGTCGGAGAGTCCAGGACAAGGGGACGTAACCTTAAAATCAGAGCCAGGGCCGTTCAGGAGAGAAGTCAGGAAACACTTCTTCACACAAAGGGTGGTCGACGTGTGGAACTCTCTCCCACAAAGAGCAGTAGATGCCAGCTCAATTATATAATTTTAAATCTGAGAGCGATAGATTTTTGCCAGCCGAGGGTATTAAGGGATCTGGAGCCAAGGAGGGTGGATGGAGTGCCAAGATTGGGAGAGCTGTCCCACAGACTGGTCAAGCAACAGCCTGACATAGCCATACTCACAGAATCATACCTTTCAGCCAATGTCCCAGACTCTTCCATCACCATCCCTGGGTATGTCCTGTCCCACCGGCAGGACTGACCCACCAGAGGTGGCGGTACAGTGATATACAGTCAGGAGGGAGTGGCCCTGGGTGTCCTCAACATTGACTCCGGACCCATGAAATCTCATGGCATCAGGTCAAACATGGGTAAGGAAACCTCCTGCTGATTACCACCTACCGTCCTCCCTCAGCTGATGAATCAGTCCTCCTCCATGTTGAGCACCACTTGGGGGAAGCACTGAGGGTAGCAAGGGCACAGAATGTACTCTGGGTGCGGGACGTCATTGTCCATCACCAAGAGTGGCTCAGTAGAACCACGACTGACCGAGCTGGCCGAGTCTTGAAGGACATAGCTGCCAGACTGGGCCTGCGGCAGGTGGTGAGCGAACCAACACGAGGGAAAAACCTACTTGACCTCGTCCACACCAATCTACCTATGAATCTGTCCATGACAGTATTGGTAGGAGTGACCACCGCACAGTCCTCGTGGAGACGAAGACCTGTCTTCGCACTGAGGACACCATCCAATATGTTGTGTGGCACTATCACCGTGCTAAATGGGATAGATTCAGAACAGATCTAGCAGCTCAAATCTGGGCGTCCATGAGGCGCTGTGGGCCATCAGCAGCAGAATTGTATTCCAGCACAATCTGTAACCTCATGGCCCGGCATATTCCTCACTCTACCATTACCAACGAGCCAGGGGATCAACGAGGAGTGTAGAAGAGCATGCCAGGAGCAGCACCAGGCGTACCTAAAAATGAGGTGCCAACCTGGTGAAGCTACAACTCAGGACTACATGCATGCTAAACAGCGGAAACGACATGCTATAGACAGAGCTAAGCGATTCCACAACCAACGGTTCAGATCAAAGCTCTGCAGTCCTGCCACATCCAGTCGTGAATGGTGGTGGACAATTAAACAACTAACGGGAGGAGGAGGCTCTGTAAACATCCCCATCCTCAATGATGGCGGAGTCCAGCACGTGAGTGCAAAAGACAAGGCTGAAGTGTTTGCAACCATCTTTAGCCAGAAGTGCCAGAGTGAATGATCCATCTCGGCCTCCTCCCGATATCCCCACCATCACAGAAGCCAGTCTTCAGCCAATTCGATTCACTCCACGTGATGTCAAGAGACGGCTGAGTGCACTGGATACAGCAAAGACTATGGGCCCCGACAACATCCCGGCTGTAGTGCTGAAGACTTGTGCTCCAGAACTAGCTGCGCCTCTAGCCAAACTGTTCCAGTACAGCTACAACACTGGCATCTACCCGACAATGTGGAAAATTGCCCAGTTATGTCCTGTACACAAAAAGCAGGACAAATCCAATCCGGCCAATTACCGCCCCATCAGTCGACTCTCAATCATCAGCAAAGTGATGGAAGGTGTCGTCGACAGTGCTATCAAGCGGCACTTACTCACCAATAACCTGCTCACCGATGCTCAGTTTAGGTTCCACCAGGACCACTCGGCTCCAGACCTCATTGGTCCAAACATGGACAAAAGAGCTGAATTCCAGAGGTGAGGTGAGAGTGACTGCCCTTGACATCAAAGCGGCATTTGACCAAGTGTGGCACCAAGTAAAATTGAAGTCAATGGGAATCAGGGGGAAATCTCTCCAGTGGCTGGAGTCATACCGAGCACAAAGGAAGATGGTAGTGGTTGTTGGAGGCCAATCATCTCAACCCCAGGACATTGCTGCAGGAGTTCCTCAGGGGAGTGTCCTAGGCCCAACCATCTTCAGCTGCTTCATCAATGACCTGAAGGTCAGAAATGGGGATGTTCGCTGATGATTGCACAGTGTTCAGTTCTATTCGCAACCCCTCAGATAATGAAGCAGTCCGTGCCCGCATGCAGCAAGACCTGGACAACATCCAGGCTTGAGCTCATAAGTGGCAAGTAACATTTACACCAGACAAGTGCCAGGCAATGACCATCTCCAACAAGAGAGAATCTAACCACCTCCCCTTGACATTCAACGGCATTACCATCGCCGAATCCCCCACCATCAACATCCTGGGGGTCACCAGCCATATAAATACTGTGGCTACAAGAGCAGGTCAGAGGCTGGGTATTCTGCGGCATGTGACACACCTCCTGACTCCCCAAAGCCTTTCCATCATTTACAAGGCATTTCAGGAGTGTGATGGAATACTCTCCACTTGCCTGGATGAGTGCAGCTCCAACAACACTCAAGAAGCTCAATACCATCGAGGATAAAGCAGCCCGCTTGATTGGCACCCCATCCACCACCCTAAACATTCACTCCCTTCACCACAGTGGCTGCAGTGTGTACCATCCACAGGATGCACTGCAGCAACTCGCCAAGGCTTCTTCGACAGCACCTCCCAAACCCGCGACCTCTACCACCTAGAAGGACAAGGGCAGCAGGCACATGGGAACAACACCACCTGCACGTTCCCCTCCAAGTCACACACCATCCCGACTTGGAAATATATCGGCCGTTCCTTCATCGTCGCTGGGTCAAAATCCTGGAACTCCCTCCCTAACAGCACTGTGGGAGAACCTTCACCACACGGACTGCAGTGGTTCAAGAAGGCGGCTCACCACCACCTTCTCAAGGGCAATTACGGATGGGCAATAAATGCCGGCCTCGCCAGCGACGCCCACATCCCATGAATGAATGAAAAAAAATACAGATCAGCCATGATCTCACTGAATGGCTGAACGGCCTGCTCCTTCTGTTGTGTTCCTCGCTCTTTCTCTCTCTTTCGCGACAGAGACTAGTGCAGCCTCTCAGTCACTCAGTACTGTATGTGACTGAGGTGAAACTGACCCGGGAATGCTTGGTACCAATACTGAGTCTGTGAAATGGGAATTCTGCTGCTGAAACCCTCACTCATGCTTCTAGTCTCAGCAAGATCCCACAAACAGCAATGAGATGAATGACCAGATCATCTGTTTTTTTTAGTGATGTTGGTTGAGAGAAAAATATTGGCCCCAGGACACCGGGGAGAACTCCCCCCTGCTCTTCTTCCAATAGTGGGATATTTTATGTCCGCCTAAGGTCTCATCCAAAAGACGGCACCTCCGACAGTGCAACACTTCCTCAGTACCGCCCCTCCGACAGTGCGGCGCTCCCTCAGTACTGACCCTCCGACAGCGCGGTGCTCCCTCAGTACTACCCCTCCGACAGTGCGGCACTCCCTCAGTACTGACCTTCCGACAGCGCGGCGCTCCCTCAGTACTGCCTCTCCGACAGTGCAGCGCTCCCTCAGTACTGACCCTCCGACAGTGCAGTGCTCCCTCAGTACTGACCCTCCGACAGTGCAGCGCTCCCTCAGTACTGACCCTCCGACAGTGCGGCGCTCCCTCAGTACTGACCCTCCGACAGTGCAGTGCTCCCTCAGTACTGACCCTCCGACAGCGCGGCGCTCCCTCAGTACTGCCCCTCCGACTATCCAGCGCTCCCTCAGTACTGACCCTCCGACAGTGCAGCGCTCCCTCAGTACTGACCCTCCGACAGTGCAGCGCTCCCTCAGTACTGACCCTCCGACAGTGCGGCGCTCCCTCAGTACTGACCCTCCGACTATCCAGCGCTCCCTCGGTACTGACCCTCCGACAGTGCAGCACTCCCTCAGTACTGACCCTCCGGCAGCCCGGCCCTCCCCACATTCCGGGGATGGAAGGAGCACAAACCACGTCAATTCCGTAAGGAGAAGAGGGGAGTGTGTTGAAGACTTGGGCTCCGTGGATAAACAGGGCGACAAGATCGAATTTGAAATGGCGATAAAAGCATTTAGTAGATTCAGGGAAGATGAAAAATAAATAACGAAAGCCTGAATATGGAAAAAGAAGGATTAAAACCCAGTACGAGAGAAAATCAGCAAAATAAAATATAAAAGCTTTCTCCAGACACATTAGCAGTAAAGAGACAGTTGAGGGAGGGGGTTTGGACAGTTCAGAGGTAGAGGAGAGTGAGGGAATCACTCACTTCCAGTGTTCAGCAGTCTATAGTCTACTCCCAGTGAGAGAGAGATACTTAGGATATATAATTTTTTAAAAAGTTACTTGTCGCTGGCAAGGCCGGCATTTATTGCTCATCCCTAGCTGCCCTCGAGTGACCACTTCAGAGGGCAGTTAAGGGTCGCCCACGTCAGTGCGGGACTGGAGTCACGTTGGCCCAGACGGGCTCACAACAGCAGGCTGCCTTCCCCAAAGGAGATTCACGAGCCCGTTGCTCTCTTTACAGCAATCGCTATTACTCACACCATGTCTATCTTTCCCCTCCAGATTTCTTATATAAAAAAAAAAATTTCCTCAGCGGTGGGATTCGAACTCACGTCCTTCTGGATTACTGGTCCAGTCACACAACCGCTACACGGGGCTTTCTAACCTCAGACTCAACATGCTGCCGTTTTAGAGATTTTTTTTTTTGAAATGATGACGAGAGGCAGGTACTGAGATAAGTCAATAATGAAAGACAATGGTTGTATGACATCAGAAGTGCAAAGACTCAGTGAAACCTGCACATTCTGATGTCAGAAAGTACAACTGCACAAGGCTTTTCATATCAGGGAAACTTGGGGACGAGAGGTAAAGTGTATTGTGCCTGTTTGCCATGCGGCCAATTGATTATAATTAACTAAGGAAAGTCTATCCCAGAAATGGAGGGCGACTATTGACTCTGAAGAGCTGGGTTGGAACAGTAGGAAGAGCGGTGTGAAGAGAGGGGAAAAGGGAAAAGAAGGAGGAGGCCAAAAAAAAAAAGGAAGGAAGGAAGGAGGAGGAAATGCTTAAGAGAAAGGATAATAAACGAGGAGGAGCCGGTCAGAAAACAGCAGACGACAAAGGGAAAAAGAGGGAGGAGGCAAGCAGAAAGAAAAGGGAGATGGAGCCTTTGAAGAAAAAGGATAACGCCAGAGCAGAAGGCGGCCAGCAAAGAGCAGACGAGAAAGAGGGCCAACTGGAGAAGGTGGAGAGCGTGGTGAAGGTGGTGGTGGAGGTGGTGGGAAAGGTGGTGGACGAGATGGTGGAGAAGGCGGAGGTGAAGGAGGTGATGGAGAAGCTGGAGAAGATGTGGGAGGGCATAAGGAAGATGCAAGCCAAGTCCAAGGGGAGGGGAGAGAAAATGGCGGAGGGGGAGGGGGAAAAGATGGTGGAGAAGATGCCAGAGAAGGTGGGGAGGAAGATGGAGGGGGAAGAGAATGAAAGGGCGCCGGCAGAACGTGAAAGAGGAAAGACGTCCAGGAGGCACATGAAGGAGATGACAAGGGAATACGTCCAACCTCCTTTAACACAAGCTCAACGGCAAGCATTCCGCCAAATCTTTGACCTCCTTTTGGAAAAGGCCAGGGGTCCGATTGATTTCCAACGCTTCCAATTCTTGCTGAAAAGTGAAGACTTTGTCACGGGTGAGGCGAAAGCTCACGCAGCGTTCAGGCGCCTGGACCGCAACAGAGACGGCAAAGTGGGTTTGGAGGACTTCTGGAGCGTAATGTCCAACACCGACCTCTTCTTCCAGTTCATCGGGGAGCTCCCGGACGCCTGCGCGGCTTGCGGACTGCAGAAAGGGTACGTGGGCGGCACGGTGTTCTTCGAGATACTGCGCGGGCTCCTGACCTGTCAAGTGATCTCCGAGGATTCGATTGGTAGGATCACTCGCTATTACTATCGGCGAAAGCAAGCAGCAGAGCTCGAGGCCAAGGGCGACAGAGCTGCCGGGCGTCGCGAGGGTGGCGACACTTTCATGGGGGTGCCTTTGCGCGGCATTCAGGCCTTGATGGAGTCAGCGGAGCTGGAGCAGCAAGATCAGGGTGGCCATCTGTCTAGCAAGCAGGTGCTGGCATTCTATGAAGTTTTTCAGATGCTGGTCGGAGATTACGAAGGTTACATTGGTGTCACGGACTTGTTAAGTGTAATGTACCAGATGCAGATCCCTCTGAAAAATCCACTCATACCGGACGATTTGAAGTTCGCGGCCCTTAATTCAGGCAAGGCAGTAGACTTCCAGGCCTTCTTGTCCATCATGGCCGATCTTAGCACGTTCACCCAGTTTCTGGTTCCACGGTGCCTGGAGTGCAAGTCTACCAGGTCCCCAGAGGTGCTGCTCTATCAAATGCTCTTGAAACTCATAGACACACCTTTGGTTAAGGCGAGCACCAGGCAAATAATCACCAGCTATTACCAGGACAAATGCAGGGAGTCGCTGCACCTGTTGCCAAATAAAGCTCGAGGAGCCTCGCGCCCCACCCGCGCCTTTCCAGATCCCGACAGCGGGCAGGAGCCAGGGGCAACGGCGCAGGGGCAACCAGCGGGCGAGCAGCGAAGGGCCAGGATTCCGGTCGCCGGCTTAGCCGTGGGCAGGAGATCCCCCAATAGGACCATCAGGCCGGCGACCGCCCAGAGGTTCCAGAAACCGGCGAAGAAGGCCACCAGCAAGAGCTCCAGGACCAAAAATCTGACCAAGCACCAGTATTACCAACAGAGGTTCAAGCCGGCCACAAGGGACCCATATTTCCACCAGGTGTTCCATGAGTACTTGTGGACCTGCTGCAATGTGCAGAACAACTCTCGACATCCAACACTCAGACAGAAGGAAGAAGAGCGAAAATAAGAATGACGTTTGGGAGGGAGATCAGTCTGGAAACCAACCCCCCCCCCCTCACCCCTCCCCCCCACCTACTCCCTCTCCCTCATTGTTAGTTTTATTTGAGTTACGCTAAAATATTCTGCACTATGTAACAAATAAAGTCATTCTACAGGTTCCTATTCTAATGCTTATGGACAATTACTCCTTCTACATCCAAGGGATAACTCCCCTTAAATCGCTCTGCACTGCCCCCGATGAATGAAAGACTTGCATTTCTACAGCACCTTTCACGACCTCAGGACGTCCGAAAGCTTTACAGCTGATTTTGAAGTGTAGTCACTGTTGCAATGTCGGAAGCGCAGCAGTCAATTCGCGCACAGCAAGATCCCACAAACAGCGATATAACGACCAGATCATTTGTTTTTTTTTTAGTGACGTTGGTCGAGGGATAAATATCGGCCCCAGGACACCGGGGAGAACTCCCCCTGCTCTTCTTCCAATAGTGGCCGTGGGATCTTTTCTGCCCACCTGAAAGGGGCGGACAGGGCCTCGGTTTAACGTCTCATCCGAAAGACGGCCCCCCTCCGACAGTGCGGCGCTCCCTCAGTAACTGTAGTGAAGCGTCAGCCTAGATTATGGGGCTCGAGTCTCAGGAGCGGGACTCGAACCCACGATCTACTGGCCGGAGGCGAGTGTGCTACCCACTGTGCCATGGCCGACAGTCTGGGATCGCTTACTCTGAAGAAGAGAAAGCCCTGCAAAAGATATTCATGCATTCAAGATCCTTAAAGGAACAGGTGTCAACATGTCCGAGATTGACACATAAACTCTGGGACCAGGGGTCCTTATAAGGACGGTTACCTGCAGTTATACCACACCTGCGGGCCTGCCACATGGCAGATTGTGTGTATTATATCACACGCATTCAACTGATTACAAGGGTGGGTTATTCGCATAAAACCACGAACGTGAGCCCCAGATATGGTGGGTTGCTTGAGTCAAATACGAGCGATTTATTTATATTGTATATTATCCAGATATAAAAGAGTGGGCTATTTGTGTTATATCAGACTTGTGAGCCTGAGTTGAGGCAGATTAATTGTGCTATACCATATACGCGGGATTCGGAGGCAGTGGGTCAATTATATTAGGTAACACTCTGGCCCCCGGGTCCGAAGGTCGTGGATTCAAGTCTCACTCCCCGAGACCTGAGCACCTATTCTAGGCTGACACTTCACTGCAGTATTGAGGGAGTGCTGCACTGTCGGAGGGCGCCGTCTTTTAGATGAGACGTTAAACCGAGGGCCCCGTCTGCCCCCTCGGGTGGAGGTAAAAGATCCCACGGCCACTATAGGTAGACGAGCAGGGGGAGTTCTCCCCGGTGTCTTGGCCAATATTTATCCCTCAAGCAACATCAATAAAAACAGATGATCTGGTCGTTATCTCATTGCTGCTTGTGGGATCTTGCTGTGTGCAAATTGGCTGTCACGTTTCCCACATTACAACAGACTTGTGGGCCTGAGATGTGATGGGCTGTTTGTGATTTACCACACGTGTGGGCTGGACCTATGTTGGGTTACTTGTGTCACCACATGTATGGGCCTGAGATGGTGTGGGTCAATTATATTAAATCACACTTGTGGATTTGATACAAGAGGGGGTTATTTGTGTAATACCACACGTGGACCATACATGGGCCTGATGCAAGAGTGAGCCATCCGTGTAATACCACACGTGGACCTGATACAAGAGTGAGCCATCCGTGTAATACCACACGTGGACCATACATGGGCCTGATGCAAGAGTGAGCTATCCATGTAATGCCACACATGGACCATACATGGGTCTGATACAAGAGTGAGCCATCCGTGTAATGCCACACGTGGACCATACATGGGCCTGATACAAGGGTGAGCCATCCGTGTAATGCCACACATGGACCATACATGGGTCTGATACAAGAGTGAGCTATCCGTGTAATGCCACACGTGGACCATACATGGGCCTGATACAAGGGTGAGCCATCCGTGTAATACCACACGTGGACCATACATAGGTCTGACACATGAGTAGGCTATTCATGTTATACCACATGTGGAGGTGACAAGGAAGGTCGATGAGGGGACTGCATTTGATGGAGTCTACATGGTTTTAGCAAGGCTTTTGACAAGGTCCCACATGGCAGATTGGTCAAAAAAGTAAAGGCCCATGGGATCCAAGGGAATGTGGCAAATTGGATCCAAAATTGGCTCAGTGGCAGGAAGCAAAGGGTAATAGCTGACGGGTGTTTTTTGCGACTGGAAGGCTGTTTCCAGTGGGGTGCCACAGGGCTCGGTACTCGGTCCTTTGCTTTTTGTGGTATACATTAACGATTTGGACTTAAACGTAGGGGGCGTGATTAAGAAATTTGCGGATGACACAAAGATAGGCCGTGTGGTTGATAGTGAGGAGGAAAGCTGTAGACTGTAGGAAGATATCAATGGACTGGTCAGATGGGCAGAAAAGTGGCAAATGGAGTTCAATGTGGAGAAATGTGAGGTAATGCATTTGGGGAGGGCAAACAAGGCAAGGGAGTACACAATAAATGGGAGGATAGTGAGAGGTGTAGAGGAAGTGAGGGACCTTGGAGTGCATGTCCACAGATCCCTAAAGGTAGCAGGACAGGTAGATAAGGTGGTTAAGAAGGCATATGGAATACTTTCCTTTATTAGCCAAGGCATAGAATATAAAAGCAGGGAGGTTATGCTAAAACTGTATAAAACACTGATTAGGCCACAGCTTGAGTGCTGTGTACAGTTCTGGTCACCACATTACAGGAAAGATGTAATTGCACGAGAGAGGGTACAGAGGAGATTTACGAGGGTGTTGCCAGGATTGGAGAATTTTAGCTATGAGGAAAGATTGGATAGTCTGGGGTTGTTCTCTTTGGAACAGAGGAGGCTGAGGGGTGATTTTATTGAGGTGTACAAAATTATGAGGGGCCTAGATAGAATGGATAGGAAGGACCTATTTCCCTTAGCAGAGAGGTCAATAACCAGGGGGCATAGATTTAAAGTAATTGGTAGAAAGATTAGAGGGGAGCTGAGGAGAATGTTTTTCACCCAGAGGGTGGTGGGGGTCTGGAACTCACTGCCTGAAAGGGTGGTAGAGGCAGAAACCCTCAACTCATTTAAAAAATACCTGGATGTGCACCTGAAGAGCCGTATCCTACAGGGCTACAGACCAAGTGCTGGAAAGTGGGATTAGGCTGGGTGGCTCGTTTCTCAGCCGGCACGGACACGACGGGCTGAATGGCCTCCTTCTGTGCCGTAAATTTTCTATGATTCTATTTTCTATGACCATACATGGGTCTGATACAAGAGTGGGCTATTCATGTTATACCACACGTGGCCTGCGATGGGACGGGTTCGTTGCGTTAAACCACAATTGAGGTGTTGGTTTAACTGCACGTGTGGGCTTCAGATGCAGTAATTCTTTGTGTTATAACACACACAGCTCTGAGGTGTGAAGATCTAACTGCAGTTGGCCAGTTTGTAGCCCCAGGGTGCGATGCCGTCAACATTCACAACGATAAAATCTGGCCCCTTTACTGGTGTGCCAACCAAGCAAATGAGATTAACTGACCCACCGGCCTTGTATTCAATCATTCTGCCACCCGCAGGTATTTGTAGGTAAGCCAGCAACATCATTGTGACCTTGCTGACAGACTGGGTCGATAATGATGGACAATTGATGGGTGACATCAGAGATACAAGAATACAGGAGAAAATGACACACAGTCTGAGGTCAGCTAGTGCATCTGAACAAGGCCTCGTCCCTACAAAAACCTGGGGTGAGACACACAGGACCCCCTCCTCGACCTACAGGACCCCCTCCTCGACCTACAGGACCCCCCTCCTCAACCTACAGGACCCCCTCCTCGACATACAGGACCCCCTGCTCGACCTACAGGACCCCCTGCTCGACATACAGGACCCCCTGCTCGACATACAGGACCCCCTGCTCGACATACAGGACCCCCTGCTCGACATACAGGACCCCCTGCTCGACATTCAGGACCCCCTGCTCACATTCAGGACCCCCTGCTCACATTCAGGACCCTCCTGCTCACATTCAGGACCCTCCTGCTCACATACAGGACCCTCCTGCTCACATACAGGACCCTCCTGCTCACCATACAGGACCCTCCTGCTCACCATACAGGACCCTCCTGCTCACCATTCAGGACCCTCCTGCTCACCATTCAGGACCCTCCTGCTCACCATACAGGACCCTCCTGCTCACCATACAGGACCCTCCTGCTCACCATACAGGACCCTCCTGCTCACCATACAGGACCTCTGAGCAGCTATTATCCACGGACCTTAAATGAGAAAACCTTTCGCACTCAGAGAAGGCAGCTGTGAAATCAATTTAGCGCGGAAGGGCAGCAGCAGGAGAGAAGGCACAGCCCCAATTGGAAATGGGAGACAGGGCAAAGACTGAAGAGAATGAAAACCGGAAGAAAAGTGAGGGGGAAGCGCTGAAGGAAAATGGCGACAGGTCAGAACAAGGGTCGAGGGAAAAGGAGGAGGTGAAGAGGGGGCAACGGGAGTCGGTGGAAAACGTGAAGGAGGTGATCCGGGAGCTGGTGGAGGCGGAGAGGAAGAGGAGCGGGGGCGGGAGCACGCTGAAGGAGATGGATAACACAGTGGAAACGGTCGAGAGGGTCGTGGACAACGCGGAAGAGGAGGTGGATCAGGTACTGGGCCAGGCGGCTGAGAAGGTGGCGGAGCTCCAGGAAGAGGAGAACGCCAAACAGATGGAACGGCAGGCGGCCAAGGAGCCAAGGAGGAAGTCAATTCTGAAGCACGAGGTTGGAGCCAGGTCAGACCTCAACCAGGAGAAAATGGGGGAGGAGCACGGACCAGTCCAAGTGGAGAACGTGGAAACTGTGGTGATGATTGTGGTGGAGGCAGTGAAGAAGGTGGTGGATGAGGTGATGCAGAACGTAATAGGGAAGATGGTGGAGGATGAGAAGATGACGATGCAGGAGGAGGGGGTGGTGGGAGTGGTGGCAGAGAAATTGGGGCAGATGATGAAAGATGGCGGGACCACAGAAAATCTGGTCAAGAGGAAGACGGTAGGGGAGAGAGTGATGGAGGAGGAGCAGATGGCGGGGGAGATGCTGAAGAGGGAGGAGACGGCAGAGAAGACCAGGCAGGAGGCGCCGCCAGCGGCCGGGCAGGAGGCGCCGCCAGCGACCGGGCAGGAGGCGCCGCCAGCGACCGGGCAGGAGGCGCCGCCAGCGACCGGGCAGGAGGCGCCGCCAGCGACAGGGCAGGAGGCGCCGCCAGCGACCGGGCAGGAGGCGCCGCAAACGGCCGGGCAGGAGGCGACGCCAGCGACCGGGCAGGGGACGCCGCAAACGGCCGGGCAGGGGACGCCGCAAACGGCCGGGCAGGGGACGCCGCAAACGGCCGGGCAGGGGACGCCGCAAACGGCCGGGCAGGGGACGCCGCAAACGGCCGGGCAGGGGACGCCGCAAACGGCCGGGCAGGGGACGCCGCAAACGGCCGGGCAGGGGACGCCGCAAACGGCCGGGCAGGGGACGCCGCCAGCGACCGGCCAGGGGACGCCGCCAGCGACGGGGCAGGGGACGCCGCCAGCGACGGGGCAGGGGACGCCGCCAGCGACGGGGCAGGGGACGCCGCCAGCGACCGGCCAGGGGACGCCGCCAGCGACCGGCCAGGGGACGCCGCCAGCGACGGGGCAGGGGACGCCGCCAGCGACGGGGCAGGGGACGCCGCCAGCGACGGGGCAGGGGACGCCGCCAGCGACGGGGCAGGGGACGCCGCCAGCGACGGGGCAGGGGACGCCGCCAGCGACGGGGCAGGGGACGCCGCCAGCGACCGGGCAGGGGACGCCGCCAGCGACGGAGGGAGAGGGGGATACAAAAGACGTCGAAACAATTGTTCAAGAGCTGAATGAAGAGAACACCATCAAGGCACTCCATCCAGCAAAAAATGTGAATGAAGCCTTACATCAAGTCTACGACATTCTCATGGATATCACTGGGGGATCCTTTGACATACTCACTTTCAAAGTTATTCTGGACGCCCTAAATTTTAAGTTAAACGACACACACATTCGCCAAGCGTTCAGCCATATGGACATTGACAAAGACGCCACAGTGAGCTTCGAAGACTTCCTGGCCGTTATGACCGACGCCAACCTCTTTTCCCAGTTCATCTCGGATTTGCCGAACAGCTGCGACGATTCAAGTCTCCAGAAGGGCTACCTGGACAACGGGGTGTTTTTAAAAATACTTGCCACGTTGCTGAAGGCCGAGCTGCTCTCGGAGAGCTCGACCATGACGATCATCGACTATTACTACAGAAAGAAGAAAGGGGCCAAGCTGAGATCGAAGAAGACAGACGACGAGCTCCCGCTGAGGGGCGAAAAGACTTTCATGGGGGTGTCGGTGTACCGCCTGATCCAGTACTTGGACATCTTGGAGCCAGAAGAGGAATACGAGGAGCGCCCTCCGACAGCCGAGCAGGTCGACGCATTCCACGAGGTCTTCCAGCTCTTCGACAAGAACGGCCAGGATCGCGTTGAGGTGGCGGGTTTGCTCAACATGATGAGCCAAATGTCGATTGAGCTGAACAACCCATTCATCCCGGACAAGGTGAAATGCGCAGCCGTTAATTCAGGCAGGGAGGTCGACTTCCAAGACTTCTTGGCCATCATGTCTGATACCAACACCTTCGCCCAGTTTCTGGACCCGCGGTACCTGGACTGCGAGACTTCCGCGTCCCCAGAGATGCTGCCTCTTGAGATACTTCTGAGCCACTTGCACACTCCGCTCCTTCACCCAGTGACGAGAAGGATAATCATCGACTACTACCAGGAGAAGTATGAGGAGGTGAAGCCCTTAATCCTGGAGAAAGCACGCAAGCCTGCTCCTGCCGAAGAGGCGAAGTCAGAGCCAATACTGGGGCAGCCGGAAGGTGCGCCATCAAAGGCTGCTGGTGACCGCAATGCTGCGTCCAAAACACCGGCGAGACAGCCAAAGCCTGCCGGCGACCACAGCGGTTCAGCCAAGAACCTACTGGCCAAGCAGCCAGAAGCACGGTCGCCAAAGCTGGCCGGCGATCGCGCCGACGGGGCCAAGACGCCGGCGAAGCACGCCGGCGATCGTGTCGGCAGGGCCAAGACGCCGGAGAAACCAGCAAAGCCCGTCAGCGATCGCGCCGGCGGGGCCAAGGCGCCGGGGAGGCCGCCGAAAGCGAGGCCGCCAAAGCCTGCCGGCGAGCCGGCTGACGCGTCCAAGTCGTCGCTGAGGCAGATCGAGGGGACTTCCAGCGAACACAGGGCTGGAGCCGGGAGCAGAAGGTCTGTGCCTCTCGGCCAAGCTCCCAGGCGGATCTCGGTCAGCAGCCAGGCGCTCCAAAAGCAGGGTCGGGCCCGGCACCTCAAGGACCCGATGGCCAGTCGCCAACACCACGAGAAGAAGCTGCAGCCAGCAAAGGGGGGTCTGGTTATCCGCAGGGCCCTCGAGAAAATTCGGACCTACAGGCAGCAGTGTGTGGACCCAAACAAAAATCCAGCATTGAGGCCGAATAAAGGCAAAGTGAAGTGAACTTTGGTGAGCCGCCGGGAGGGGGCGGGGGGGCTGGGAACCTCCCATTTCCCTCATTTCGCTCAAATCGATGTTGTGGGTAAATAAAGCCCATGTGTCTTAAACTTGCAATAAAACAGCTATCTTTAATGTGTAACAAGGCAACACCATCAGCTTTCACTTTGATTTCTCCCTCTTGGCCATACGTTTAAGAGCTTGCATATAGGCGCACGGTTACACACTTCTTGTAACACTTACCTGTCACGCTTAGCGAATTCATTCCAACCGGGGCGAGATTCTTCGACTCGATTCTAACACACGACCCTAGTTCTCCCAAGTCCTACTGGCCTTCCACATCTGAGTGCTTGCTGCGGCCTATCCCCCGCTCCCCCTTGCTGTCGTTCATCGCCTGTCACCATTAACCTTGCACACGCGTTAGCCCCAGCTACCACCCACTCCAAAGCTTGGGCCCTTTGTCCACGCAGAGGTCGGGCTCTTGCCTTTTTTTTTTTGCCAGTTTGACGGCGCTCGGCCGGCCAGCCGTCAGTCAACTAAACGCCGACTGTTCTCCAGGGTCCCCACACGGACCTCATTTGAAAAGCAACTGGCCAGGCTTTTGAACACTGGAGGTGAGAGTGGATGCGGATACTGGAGGGGTTTTGCTCTTTGGGAATTACGGAGAAACGGTGACGACAGAAAGTGGCATAGGCTCGATGACAAAATCTTGCATTTGACGTAGCAAAACGTCCCAAGGTGCTTCGCAGGAGCGATTATCAAACAAAATTTGACACCGAGCTACATAAGGAGATATTAGGACGGGTGTCTAAAAGCTCGGTCAAAGAGGCAGGTTTTAAGGAGCGTCTTAAAGGAGGAGAGAGAGAGGTGGAGGATGGGAATTCCAGAGCTTAGGGCCGAGGCAGCTGAAGGCACGGTCGCCAGTGGTGGAGCGACGGAAATCGGGGATACGCAAGAGGCCAGAATTGGAGGAGCTCAGAGATCCGGGAGGGTTGTAGGACTGGGGGGGGGGGGGTTACAGGGATAGGGAGGGGCGAGGGCCATGGAGGGATTTGAAAACAAGGAGGAGAAATTTAAAATTGAGGCGTTCCCGGACCGGGAGCCAGTGTAGGTCAGCGAGCACAGGGGGCGATGGGTGAAGGGGATTATGTGCGAGTTAGGAGACGGGGGCAGCAGAGCTTTGGATGAGCTCAAGTTTACGGAAGGTGGAAGATGGGAGACCGGTGAGGGGAGCATTGGAATAGTTGAGTCTGGAGGTAACAAAAGGCACGGATGAGGGCTTCGGCAACAGATGAGCTGAGGCAGGGGTGGAGACAGGCGATGGTACGGAGGTGGCAGCTGGCAGCCTTGAGAGACAGGCTCGTCAGTGGAAAGTAGGAGCAAGCTCGGTGCAGCGAAATGTCCCAAGGCATTCCGTGAGAGGAAAGGCTGAAAATCGGACGCTCGGCTAAAGTTGGGAGGAGAGTCTGGGGCAGGTGATTGAAGACGAGGGCCATGGAGGTAGGTTTGCAGGGTTTCTTTTGGGGAGGAGGGGGTGAAGAAGATTGCGAGAGATGCGACAACGTGGGTGGGTAGGGTTTAAGGGAGACAGTTTCAGATTGCAGGTGTGGGGCGGCTACTACAGGGTCTGACACCAGGCCGACATTCCTCCCTCATCCAACACCACCAAAAAAAAACACATCAGCTGGTCATTCGCCTCATTGCTGGATGTGGGATCACGCTGGATTTGGCTACAGAGCAACCGTGGCAAGACTTCAATAAATAATCAGGTGCACGTGAAGTGCTTCGGGTTGTCCTGAAGGTGCTATTCTACATGAGAGCTCTTTCTTAATATCTATCCTTAAATAAAAGCAATTATCACTACCTACCTGTCATACGGTGAGAGAGAGAGAGAGAGCGAGAGAGGGAGAGAGAGAGAGAGAGAGAGAGAGAGCGAGCAAGAGAGAGAGAGAGAGCGAGCGAGAGAGTGTGAGAGAGCGCGAGAGAGAGAGAGAATTATCTAAAGGGTCCAATGCAAAAATCAGTCTGGGGAGGGAATGTCAGTCCAGTCCTCACCAGGTATCAGGACGTTAAGATAACATTATTCACAGTATTATCCAGGCTGCGCCAACAAAGTGACAACTTTTTTAAAAAAAGTTTATACTATTTGCACACACGTAAAAACTTTACACACTCCCTGACACACTTAAAAAAAAAACAAATTACAAAGAAACGCGCCGGGAATTCCCTTGGGGTTCAGCCACTGTAACATTAGCGGCAAACCTCGCACCCCCCCCGTCAACTTGGGGGGCTTCCGCCGAAATTATGGCGGCCGATCAGGAGGGGCCTCTCCCCCCCCCACCCCAAGGAAGTTCCCGGAGGCCCATGCCGTCATTTGGAATGCGCAGCGACAAATACCAGAGCGGTGAGGTCCGCAGCCTCTCAACTGACCTGTGTCGGAACTCACCCAGAGTTTACTTAACAGCAATTAGACTTGGTACTTTAAAAGGGGCATACGCTCATTCTTTGGGGCAGCAGAATAATACATTGTGCCTGACACGGTATGATGTTTGTGTCCTTGTAAAGCAGTGCCTCCACTGACTTAACTTGAGTATTATGGAAGATAAAAGTTTGTACTAAGTACGTCCGTCACACTTTGTATGAAACTAAATAAAGAAGTTTCTCCTGAATTCCCGATTGGATTTATTAGTGATTATCTTATATTTATGGCCCCTTGGATTACCCCCACAAGTGGAAACATCTTCTCTACGTCTACCCTACAGAATCCTCTCGTAATCTCAAAGACCTCTATCAGGTCACCTGCTCAGCCTGTTCAGTCTTTCCTGATAGTTATAACCTCTCAGTTCTGGCATCGTCCTTGTTAAGGAGCAGGACAGGTTCAGAGCTAACTAGCACAACGGTCCTCAGATTAGTCACGAGCAATTTTATGCAGGAAAACCAGTCGACCTCCTATGGTGGACACGGTCCCACAGGCAGCCACGTAGAGTCCTCAGGGAAGTGAGGCTGTCGGGTGGGGATAATTGGACCAGGGCGCACAGGTGTGATTTAGTTCCCATTTTACAGTCAGTCATTCGTCCTGCGATTTCTCCCTCCTGCCAGCGGTGGCGCTGTCACAGCTCCGACTGGTGGGAGGGAGCCATGACAGTGTGACGAGTTTACATAGGGAATTTCCATTATGAATGCAGACAGAGGAACTTACAATGGGAAAAGTTGACAGATGTAAGATTTTTTTTTAATATATTATATACATTGAGTCTGCCTCCCTCCTCCCACCCCGCCCCTTGCGTTTTTTCTTCCTTCGCAGCACATTCTGACCAGGAGATTAAGAAAGGCAAAATTCAAAACCTTGTTTTTAAAACCAAGATTTTTTTCTCTAAATAACAAGAATACGTTCCAACTTTTTAAAAACTTGCTGCACTACAAAAATTGTTACAAACTAATGACTTTATGTATTTTTTTTCCTTTTTACAAAAAGAAACGGGAAGAAGAGAACCAAAAAAAAAATATAAGAGAGAGAGAGACTTTATAAATGAAACGTCTAATTAATGCAGATGTGCGTTATAGCCTGGGGAGTCACACCAGCCAGCAGGGTGGGGACTTGCGCCCGCTGTCCTCATGGTATCAAGTCTCCTCAACCTTGGCCGTGGCACCGCGGAGGGGGGGGGGGGGGAAATGGGCGAGGAAGGGCTCCGGCTTCTCCCCACAGGCGGGAACGGAGGGAAAAACAAACCGCAAGGCGGAGCGCGTCCCCGAGTCGCTGACGCCTCACCTCCCGACGCCCCGCGCACAAGAGCTGCAACTGGGGCACGTTCTTGTAAGCAGGTTTGCCAGCTCGCCCGTCTTGGCCGTGGTGGGGTCGGAGGGTGAGTGGGAGACCCGGAGTTGGGGGGGTTTAAAATAACAAGGAAGTTAGAGAAACAAATAGCCTCTGCTTAAAAAAAAGAAAACACACACACAAAGATTCAGACAGGCAGTTTGTTCGTTTCTTCTTTCCGTTCTTGCTCCTGACCTCCGACATCCCCAAACCACCACCCCGCCAACCCCGAGAGTCACCTTGTAGCCGAGGTGGGGAGGGCGCTCCTCCCTCCCCCCCCACCTCCCGATCAGCGTCGCCTTCGAGACAGCAACTTACGCGCGGGGTAGCAGGTCGACGGCAGAAGCGAAGAGGACGATGCCTTCGTGTGTTGAGGTGACTCCCTCGGACGTCTGGACCCGGTTTGAGAGTCAGCGATCGGGGCGAAGGGGAGGGGGGAGGGAGAGGGAGAGGAGGAAGAAGAGGACGTCCAGGAAGCACAGATCATAATCAGTCCAGGGCGAGTTGTTCTCGAGATAGGCTCGTACACAGACGCACCCGCACACACATAAAGATGCTCGCACTCTCTCTTCATTTTCCTTTCTACTCAACAAAGAAACCCCCATCACGGTTCGGGGGGGTGGGGGGGGGGTGGGGTGTTAATGGGACAGGGGTGGAGGAAGGGGGGGGGGGTGGGTGGGTGGGAGGGGTTAATATTTAGTGTCGGAGGAAAATCGACTGTACAGAGATATACAAACACTTTCAGTTCCAACATATATAAAATAGAAAAATATTCAAAGCAAGAGTTTTCCATTCCGATGAATTTTCAGGATCTTTCCCAACCGCTGTTTCGCTGTCGCCAAACCTTTCTTTGGACGTTTACCTGCTGAGGGATTTGGGGGGGGGGGGTGGGGGTTGGGAGAGGGAAAAAAGATCAAATATTAAAATCCGCTCACTGTTTACGCTCTCACCGGGTTATTCTTTCCCCGCTCCAATTCTCTCTCCCCCCACCCCCTCCTTTTCAAAAGGCTTGCTTCCCTCTCCATCACCGAGGCCGCCCACTTCCACCTCCGTATCATCGCCCGTCTGCTGCTCAAACCCTCATCCGTGCCTTTTGTTGCCTCCAGACTCGACTATATTCCGACGCTCCCCTCACCGGCCTCCCACCCCCCCCCCCGTAAACTTGAGCTCATCCAAAACTCTGCTGCCCCCGTATCCCAACTCGCGCCGAGTGCCGTGAGATTAGGGAACCCCCCTCCGGGTAACTGGTCGGCTATTCGGCCGCGGGGTGGCATCGCGGAGCCGGGCCCGTTTGCCGCGACCCCGCCCGGCGGGAATCGCCGGGCGGTGATCGGGAGCCCTGGCGGATTCCCCTCCCCTCCCCGCCCTCTCTCTCTCTCCCTCGAGGCCGCGGAGAGGGGGAACACCCAGCCTTCGATACGCCACCAGCACTCGCCTGATTGGCTGCCTTGCGAGGACGACGACGCTCGGCGCTGCGTGAGGAAGACGCCCGGCGCCATGGGCGTGGAGCCGCGGCTGATCTGCGGCAGGCCGAAGGTGCTGGGCCCCGCCGTGTACTCGTGGTCGACCAGGCTCCCCGAGAAGACTTCGGCCTTGGGCTCGGTGACGGGGCTGTCCGGCTGCGGCTTATGAGCCGCCTCCTCGGGCGTCGGTTTCTTCTTGCCTGACTTCCTCTTCTGGGTCTTCTGCTGCTCCTGGGCCGGGCGGCGGACGGGCGGGCGGAGGGAGAGAAAGAGAGACAGTGAGAGCTGAGCTTCTGACCCCAGATCCTCTCCATCACCGAGACCGCCCACTTCCACCTCCGTATCATCGCCCGTCTGCTGCTCAAACCCTCATCCGTGCCTTTTGTTACCTCCAGACTCGACTATTCCGACGCTCCCCTCACCGGCCTCCCATCTTCCACCCTCCGTAAACTTGAGCTCATCCTAAACTCAGCTGCCCCATATCCTAACTCGCGCCGAGTCCCGATCACCCATTACTCCCCTCCCTCTGCTCGCTGACCTCCACCTGTTCCCGGCCCCCCGACGCCTCAAATTTAAAATTCTCATCCTTGTTTTCAAATCCCTCCATGGCCCTCGCCCCCCTCCCCATCTCTGTAACCTCCTCCGCCCCTGCAACCCTCCCAGATCTCTGCTCCTCCAATTCCCGGACTTCAAGGGTTAAGTTACGAGGAGAGATTACACAAATTGGGGTTTTATTCTCTAGAGTTTAGAGGGTTAAGGGGTGATCTGATCCAAGTTTAAGATATTAAGGGAACAGATAGGGTGGATAGAGAGAAACTATTTCCGCTGGTTGGGGATTCTAGGAGTAGGGGGCACAGTCTAAAAATTAGAGCCAGACCTTTCAGGAGTGAGATTAGAAAACATTTCTACACACAAAGGGTGGTAGAAGTTTGGAACTCTCTTCCGCAAACGGCAATTGATGCTAGCTCAATTGCTAAATTTAAATCTGGGATAGATAGCTTTTTGCCAACCAAAGGTATTAAGGGATATGGGCCAAAGGCAGGTATATGGAGTTAGATCACAGATCAGCCATGATCTTATCAAATGGCGGAGCGGGCACGAGGGGCTGAATGGCCTGCTCCTGTTCCGATGTTCCTCTTGCGCATCCCCCGATTTCCGTCGGCCCTCCATTGGCGGCCGTGCCTTCAGCTGCCTGGGCCCTAAGCTCTGGAATTCCCTCCCTGAACCTTTCCGCCTCTCTCTCTCTCCTCCTTTAAGACGCTCCTGTCCTAATACCTCCTTCTGCAGCTCGGCATCAAATTTTGTTTGACAATCGCTCCTGGGGATGTTTTGTTGTTGAGAGAGCTGACTCAGACAGGCGGAGGGAGAGCAGGCGACTGAGCACCATTATCCCTTCAGCTCTCCAGCATAAGATCGTGAAGGGACGCAAAAGGACTAGAAAGAGACCCCGCCCTTCTCCCGCTGATCTCGATCCACCGTCTCCTCGTTATTCGCATTCCCCACCGCGGCACAAGCGAGGCTCACTGCTCCTCTCAAACTCAAACTCACCCCTTACCCCGTCCCTCCTTCAGTGCAGGCTGCCAGCCTGGCTCGTCACTCTCGCCCCCTGAGGCGGAAGGTCGTGGGTCCGAGCCCCGCTCGAGGGCTGACACTGCCGGTGCAGTACGGAGGGAGCGCCGCACTGTCGGGGGTGCCGGGTCTCGGGAGCGACGTTAGGCCGGGGCCCCCCCCCCACCCCCCGTCCGTTAGGGTGGGCGCCCCGCCCACGGTTGGGAGAAGAGCAAGGAAGGGCGGAAGGAAAAAGGGAGAAGGAAAGAGAGAAACAGAACTTTCATTTCTACGGCGCCTTTCACGGACAACATGGGAAAAACTCTGGGCAACTCCTCTCCGACCCCCTCAGGCGACAGAAACATTTACAGGCCCTTTAAAACTCTGCAGCTTGACCCCGCCTTCCCCAATGGCCCCGCCTTCTCCTCGACTCTTTTCAGCCCCGTGCCCGTTGCTGGGCCGTCTCGGTGGGGGATGGATGGGGTGGGTCCGGTCCCGTACCTGCTGTGCCAGTTTGGCTGCCGCTGCCGCGAGCCCCGTCTCGATGGAGGCCACACGCGTTCCTTCCCGTACCGGCCGCTCCTGCCGCGGAAGTGTTGGCGCCACGCGAGCTGGGCGAAGGAGGAGAAATAAAATGGGTCATGTCTGCATTCGTGCCAGGGACGTGGTGGCATTTACTCAGCATGGCAGTGATGTGTTTACGCTGGCAGGGAGGGCGGGCGGTGCCGGTGCGGCGGCGGGAGGCGGGGAGGACGTGGACGGGCGCGCGGCGGGGAGGAGGGGCGGTGCCGGGCGCACACACCGGGGAGGATGGGCGGTGCCGGGCGCGCAGCGCGGAGGAGGGGCGGTGCAGGGCGCACACACCGGGGAGGACGGGCGGTGCCGGGCGCACACACCGGGGAGGACGGGCGGTGCCGGGCGCGCGGCGCAGAGGAGGGGCGGTGCCGGGCGCGCGGCGCAGAGGAGGGGCGGTGTGCCGGGCGCGCGCCGGGGAGGACGGGCGGTGCCGGGCGCACACACCGGGGAGGACGGGCGGTGCCGGGCGCGCGGCGCGGAGGAGGGGCGGTGCCGGTGCGCGCGGCGCGGAGGAGGGGCGGTGCCGGGCGCGCGCCGCGGAGGACGGGGCG